>NC_058379.1:29215668-29313168 GCF_018350175.1 Felis catus | reverse complement strand
TTGACACCTTAAGAAATGAGGAAAGGAAAGGAAGAGCAAACTAAACCCAAAGCCAGCAGAAAGAAGTTAATAACAATTACAGAAGAGATAAATAAAACAGAATAGAGGGGCGCCTGGGAGGCTCAGTTGCTTAAGTGTCTGACTTCGACTCAGGGCATGATCTCACAGCTCTTGAGTTCGAGCCCTGCGTCAGGCTTTGTGATGCCAACTCAGAACCTGGAGCCTGCTTGGGATTCTGTGTCTCTGGCTCTCTTTGCCCCTCTGCCATTCACACTCTCTTTGTCTCTCTCAAAAATAAATAAACATTTTAAAAAATGTTCTAAAAAGTAGAAAAACAACAGAAAAATCAATGAAAGCAAAAGTTGGTTCTTTGAAAAGATCAATGAAAAACTGACAAACCTTTGCCTAGACTCAGGAAAAAGAGAGGAGACTCCTATTACTAAAATCAGAAATTAAAGTGGAGACATTACTCCCAATTTTACAGAAATAACAAAGATTATATGAGAGTAATATAAACAATTGGGTACACCAACAAATTAGATAACTTAGATGAGATGGACAAACTCCTAGAAATAATCAATCTGCTAAAACTGAACCAAGAAGAATCTAACTAGATCTATAATGACTAAAGAGATTGAATCAGTAACCAAAAACCTCCCCTCAAGAGTGCTGAATCAGATGGTTTTACTGATGAATTGTACCAAATGTGTAAAGAATTAGCACAGATCCTTCTATAACTCTCCCAAAGAGGGTGAACACTTCGTAACTCATTCTATAAGGCCAACATCAGCCTAACAGTGAAGCCAGACAAAGACACTACAAGAAATTTACAAAATCTTACGAATTTTAAGCCAAACTCCTCAACAAAACACTAGCAAACTGAATTCAGTAGCATATTAAAACGATTATTCACCGTGACCATTTGGGATTTATCCTAGGAATGCAAGGATACCTAAATATACAAAAATCAACCAGTGTCATATACCACATTAATAGAATAAAGGAAAAAAAAATCACAATCATCTCAAGTGATGCAGAAAAACCATTTGACAAAACTTAACACACTTTCATAATAAAAACACTTTATAAACTAGGTCTTGAACTCAACAAAAGCTATATATAAAAAAGCTACAGCCAACATCATACTCAATGGTGAAAGTCTGAAAGTTTTTCCCCTAAAATCAGAAATAAGACATGGATGCTTGCTTTTATCACTTCTATTCAACAAAGTATTGGGGTCTCTAGCCAGGACAATTAGGCAAGAAGCAAAAGATATCCAAATTGAAATGGAAGATATAAAACTACCTTTATTCAGAGAGGACCTGATTTTATACATAGAAAACCCTAAAGATTCCACAAATACACACACAAGCTATTAGAACTAATAAATGAGGGTTGCTTAGGTGGCTCGGTTGGTTAAGCATCTGACTCTTGATTTCAGCTCAGGTCATGATCTTGTGGTTTGTGGGAGCAACCCCTGCTTCCACTGGAAGCTAATGCAGAGCCTGCTTGGAATTCTCCCTTCTTCCCTCTCTCTGCCCCTCCCCTGCTCACTGACATGCACACATACTCTCTCAAAATAAATAAATAAAAATTTTTAAAAAATGAATTCAGCAAAACTGGAAGATACAAAAGCAACACAAAAATATCAGTTGTATTTCTATATACAATGAATAATCCAAAAAAGAAACTAACAAAACCATTCAAAATAACATTGTAAAGAATAAAATACCTAGAAACAAATTTAACCAAGGAGACTTAGTTACAGACTGAATGTGTTCCCTCTAAATTCATATACTGAAGCCCTAATCCCCAGTGTGACTATATTTGGGGTCAGTGAGCAATTAAAGTTACATGAGATCATAAGGTAGAGTCCTGATCCAATAGTGTTAATGTACAGTAGCCCTCCTTTATTCGCAGGGTATACTTTCTAAGACCCACAATGGATATCTGAAACCACAGATAGTACCAAATCCTATATATACTATGTTTTTCCCCAAACATACATACCTATGATAAAGTTTAATTTATAAATTAAGCACAGTAAGAGACTGACAATAAAAAAGTAGAACAATTATAACACTACATATATACTATAATAAGAGTTATGTGAATGTGGTCTCACTAAAAATATCTTATTGTACAGTACTCTTCTTCTGGTGATGATGTGAGACAATAAAATACCTACATGATGAGATGAAGTGAGGTAAGTGATGCAGGCATTATAATGTAGCATTAGGCTACTGTTGGCCTAAAGATATGTCGGAAGGAAGATCATGTGCTTTGGGATCATGGTTGACTTTGGGTAACTGAAGCCACAGATTGGGGCGGGGAGGACCTACCTTACAAGAAAAGCACCAAAGAGCTTTTGCTCTCCCTGTCCATGAATCCAGGAAAGGCCATGTGAGCACACAGTAAGTAGGTAGCCATTAGCAAGCTAGGAAGAGTCCTCCCCAGAAACTAACCCTGTCAGACCTTGATCTAGGACATCTAGTCTCCAGAAATGTGAAAAAATTAATTTCTGTTGTTTAAGCCACCCAGTCTATGGTGTCTTGTTACAGCAGTCTGTGCTAATACAGAAGCATAAGACTTACACACTGAAAATTACAAAACACTGCTGAAAGAAATTAAAGGCCTAAATATACGAAAAGACATCCTGGGTTTACGGATTCGAATACTTAATATTCAGATGACAATACCACCCAAAGATTCAATGTGAACTCTACCAAAATCCCAAGATTTATTTCTACGAAATGGAAAAACCCATCCTAAAATTCATATGGGATCTCAAGGAACCTTGAATAGCCAAAAAAATCTTGAAGACCAAAGGGGTGACTGGCTGGCTCAGTTGGTAGAGCATGGGACTCTTGACCTTGAGGTCGTGAGTTTGAGCTACACATTGCGGGTAGAGAGAGAGAGACGGAAGGAAGGAAGGAAGGAAGGAAGGGAGGGAGGGAGGGAGGGAGGGAGGGAGGGAGGGAGGGAGGAAGGAAGGAAGGAAGGAAGGAAGGAAGGAAGGAAGGAAGGAAGGAAGGAAGGAAGGAAGGGAAAAAAAGACCAAAGTTGGAGGATGGAGGACTCACACTTCCTATTTCAAAACTTACGACAAAGCTACAGTAACCAAAACAGTGTCTGGCAAAAAGACATACAGACCAACAGAACACAGCTGAGAGCTCAGGAATAAACCCTCACATGTATGTTCAACTGATTTTTGACAAAGATGCCAACCAAGATCAAAAGGGGGTGGGGGCTGGCTGGTTCAGTTGGTAGAACATGAGGCTCTTGATCTCAGGGTTGTGAGTTCAAGCCCCACATTGGGTATAGAGCCTACTTAAACAAACAAACAAACAAACAAACAAACAAACAAACAAACGGGGCACCTGGATGACTCAATCAGTTAAGTGTCCAACTCTTGGTTTCGGCTCAGGTCGTGATCTCATGGTTTGTGGGTTCAAGCCCCACGTTGTGCTCCATGCTGATAGCTGAGGACCTGTTTGGAATTCTCTCTTCCTCTATCTCTGCCCCTCCCCCATCACGAGTGTGGGTGCTCTTTCACTCTCTCTCTCAAAAATAGATAAACTTTGGGGGGGGGGGGAACCAAGAAGACCTACATGACTTGGATTTCTTAAATATGAGCCCCAAAGCACAGGCAACAAAAGAATAAAAGAGATAAAATGGACTTCATTAAAATTAAAAACTTTAGTTCAAAGGACACTATCCAACCGGAAACTAATGTTAACGCTGTGTATCAACTAGCAGTTGAATTAAAAAAGAGAGAGAGAGAGAGAAAGACACTCTCAAGAGTGTGAAAGGAAGGGCGCCTGGGTGGCTCAGTGGGTTAAGCATCCAACTTCAGCTCAGGTCATGATCCCATGGTTCATAAGTTCAAGCCTGGCATCTGGCTCTGTGCTGACAGCTTGGAGCCTAGAGCCTGCTTTGGATTCTGTGTCTCCCTCTCTCTCTGCCCCTCTCCCACTTGTGCTCTGTCTCTCTCTCTCAAAACTAAATATAAATTTTTTTAAAAGTGTGAAATGACAGTCCACAAAATGGGAGAAAATATTTGTAAATCATGTATCTGATAACAGTCTAATATCTAAAATGTATAAAGAATTCCTACAACTCAAAAACAAGGAGAAGACCAACACCCAACTAAAAATGTTTATGGCCACTTTATTCATAATTGCCAAAACCCAGAAGCAGACAAGATGCCCTTCAGTAGGTGAGCAGACAAACTGTGGTCCATCCAGACAGCAAAATATTACTCCATGCTAAAAAGGAGCTGTCAAGCCATGAAAAGACAAGGAAGAAACTTAAATGTACTGTATGTATATTACTATAACTGAAAGAAGCCAGTCTGAAAAAGACTACACGCTGTATGATTCCAAACAAATGCCATTCTGGAAAAGGCAAAAGTATGAAGACAAGAAAAAAATTAGTGGTTGCTGGGGTAGGGTGGTAGCGAGGGGAGAAGGGCAGGGAAGAATGTGTAAGTAGAACACAGAGGATTTCAGGACAGTGAAAATACTCTGTATGATACTGTAACAATGGATACATGCCATCATACATTTTCCCAAACTCACAGAACATACAGCACCTACAGTGAACACTAATGTAAACTATGAGCTTTAGGTGATGATGACGATGTCAGTTGTAGGCTCATCAATTTTAACAAATGTACCATTCTGGTAGGGAATGTCCATAATGGGGGAGGCTATGCATGCATGGGGCCAGGGAGATATGTAGGAAATCTCTATACTCTTCTCTTAATTTTGCTGTGAAGCTAAAATTGCTCTTTAAAAAAAGAGGGCAAAGGCCTTGCTTGAATTAACAGAAATAAATATGTTACCCAAAGAACATATACAAATGGCCAATAAGCACATGAAAAGATGTTCAACATTCACAGTCACGAGGAAAAAGCAAATCAAAACCACAATGGAGGGGCGCCTGGGTGACTCAGTCACTTAAGCATCCAACTCTTGATCTCCTCTCAAGTCATGATCTCATGGTTTGTGGGACAGAGCCCCACATCAGGCGTCGAGATTAAGGCACTGACAGTGAGGAGTCTGCTAGAGATTCTCTCTCCCTCTCTCTCTCTGCCCCTCCCCCCACTCTCAAACAAAAAGATAAATTTTATGTTGTATATTTTACAATTTAAAAAAATGAAGCAAATTTTTTTTAATTTAAAAGAAACTTTCAAGAATTCTTGAATGAACAAAAAAACCCAGTATTTTTCCCAGAAACAAAGGACTGATATACAGAATTCGTACAATTCAAAGAAGCACACTAAAACTCCAAAAGATAACAGATTACAGAAATATAAATAAGAAAAACCTTCAACTACAATAACAAAATTAAAAATGCATTGGGGCGCCTGGGTGGCTCAGTCGGTTGAGCAGCCGACTTCGGCTCAGGTCATGATCTCGCAGTCCATGAGTTCGAGCCCCGCGTCGGGCTCTGTGCTGACAGCTCAGAACCTGGAGCCTGTTTCAGATTCTGTGTCTCCCTCTCTCTGACCCTCCCCCGCTCATGCTCTGTCTCTCTCTGTCTCAAAAATAAATAAACGTTAAAAAAAAAAAAATTAAAAAAAAATGCATGTTACTATGGTCTGAATGTTTGTATAGCCCCAAAATTCATATGTATAATATTTTTAAATTTTTTTAATGTTTGTTTTTGAGAGAGAGTCAGAGCAAGCAGGGGAGGGGCACAGAGAGAGGGAGACAGAATCCAAAGTAGGCTCCAGGTTCTGAGCTGTCAGCACAGAACTGGATGCAGGGCCAAACTCACGACCCGTGAGATCATGACCTGAGCCAAAATGGATGCTTAACCGACTGAGCCACCCAGGCGCCGGCCCAAAATTCATATATTGAAAACCTAGTGCCTAAGGTGATGGTCTTAGGAGGTGGGGCCTTTAGGAAATTATTAGATCATTAGGGAAGAGCCCTCATGAATGGGATTAGTGCCTTATGAGAGGCTCCAGAAAGCTAGCTTGCTCCTTCTGCCATGTGAGGATGCAAGGGAAGTCTGTGACCAGGAACAAGGCTCTCACCAGACTGGCAGGCACTCTGATCTCCAACTCCCAGCCTTCAGAACTATGAGAAATAAATTTCTGTTGTTATAAACTAGATACAGAAAAATAAATTTTTTCAGACATTTAATTCTGTTGTCTGTTGTTCTAAACTAACCAGCTCCTGGTTATGTAACAGTCTGAATGGGACCAAGACACAAATCCAATTGAGTACTTTTGCACCTATCAAATTGGCAACAATGATTTCTTTCTGTATGCTTGTTTCACAGGCTCTTTACTACATAACTGCCAAATAGTTTTGCAGGCAACCTCACAAAGGCTTTAATAATATAGAAGAGACTAAGCACTTCACACACAAGCACTTACTGAACTTTTACAACAATCAGTGAGATGAAGTACTCCTTTTAGATGTAAGGATATTGGGACAAACTGATTCACTAACTTGCCAAAGATCCCCAAACCAGTTAGGGCAGGGCTGGGGTTCTCACCTGGGGCAATCGGACCCCACAGGCTGGTGCTGAAGTACTGCCATTCAGAACCCCTTTAATAACACCCAGCAACCTTCATGACATACAAAGAACATGTGCAGGCACTTTGCAGACAGTGGCCATGAGAATATAAATTGGCACAACCTTTCCATGAGATAACTTGATGATACACAGGTTTATAGATATATATAATATAATCTTCCTTCTGGTCAGGCTGTATTTTAAAATCAAATCTAAAATAAACAGGGGCACCTGGGTGGCTTAGCTGGTTAAAGCGTGTGACTTCAGCTCAGGTCATGATCTCACGGTTCATGACTTCAAGCCCCTCGTCCGGCTCTGTGCTGACAGCTCATAGCCTGGAGCCTGCTTCAGATTCTATGTCTCCCTCTCTCTCTGCTCCTCCCCTGCTCCTTCTCTCTCTCTCTCTCTCTCTCTCTCTCTCCCTCTCTCTCTCTCTCTCTCTCAAAAATAAACACTAAACACAATTTTTTAATTAATGAAAATAAAAAATAAAATAAACAAAGATGCACACTAAGACTTTCACATAAAGATGTTCTTGGGCAAATTATTTCACTTAAAAAACATTTTTTAAAATCCATTAACTTTTTAAAACTACACCCAACGTGGGGCTCAATCTCATAACCCTGAGAAAAGAGTTACACGCTCCACCGACTGAGCCAGCCAGGCACCCCTTTCAAGGATAAATTATTTTAAAACTGGAAAAACAACAATCCAAATGGCCAAAATCAAAGGAATGATTGAATAAATATATTATGGGATTTGTACAGTTATCAAAAATTATGTTCACAGGGGCGCCTGGGTGGCGCAGTCGGTTAAGTGTCCGACTTCAGCCAGGTCACGATCTCGCGGTCCGTGGGTTCGAGCCCCGAGTCGGGCTCTGGGCTGATGGCTCAGAGCCTGGAGCCTGTTTCCGATTCTGTGTCTCCCTCTCTCTCTGCCCCTCCCCCATTCATGCTCTGTCTCTCTCTGTCCCAAAAATAAATAAAAAACGTTGAAAAAAAAATTAAAAAAAAAAAATTATGTTCACAGAGTTTCAAGGCAATGACTAAATGATGAAAGTATGTAATAATTATGAAATTACCAAATGGTTCATTAAAAATTGCATGCCGGGGCGCCTGGGTGGCTCAGTCGGTTAAGTGTCTGACTTCGGCTCAGGTCATGATCTCACTGTTCGTGGGTTCAAGCCCCGCATCGGGCTCTGTGCTGACAGCTTGAAGCCTGGAGCCTGCTTCGGATTCTGTGTCTCCCCCTCTCTCTGCCCCTTCCCCGCTCATGCTCTGTCTCTCTCTGTCTTAAAAATAAATATTAAAAAAAAAAAAATTTTTTTTAAAGTGCATGTAAAAAGGTTGGGAGGAGTTGCTAATGGTTAAGAGTGAACATGTTCATTGGGTCAGAAATTCGAGAAGGCTCATCACCATACCTCCAGTTTCTAAAGGGCAGGTGCCCAAAACCTTACTGAATTTCTTTATGTTAGGCTTATGGGATTTTTTTTCTTCCTTAGACATTACCTCTGAATTTCAAATGAAAAAAAAAAACAAACTACACAAAATTAAGCACTTAAGGGGAATAAGCCTGAAGTGCCATGGTAACAATGAAGTGTCTCGAGGTAGCACCACACCCGGTTCACTTTCCCTCTCTGGGGGGGTCCAAGTCTGTCCTTGCTCTGAGCTACAGCTAGGGACTATTTAACTAAGTAGGACCAGATCCTGTGGTCAAAGCATGCTTCTAGACTACTATGTCTTTATCAGCCTGGCTCTGCTTTCACTCCAGTTGGGTGGACCCCAGGTGAGTCTAGGTAGAAGACTCCCCAGCCCCTGTGGTGCAGGAACACCTGAGGCCCAGGTGTGGGGTATGACTGGGGGCCATGGAGGGGTTAATTGCCAAGAGCACCGTAACTGCTTCCTTGAAATGCTCCCCACACCAAGCCAGGAGCCCTGGGCAGTAATTGAAGGACACAAGAGAGGGGTGGGAAGAGGCAATGGAATGGGGAGAGAGTAGCTATGGCCTACTGTCTCTGGCACTAGCTTCCCCTAAATGAAAGGCAAGGCTTTGGCCTAGACACTCCCCAGAGCATGGACTCAAGCACGCTACATTCCACCAGCCAGTCTCCACCTTGGGACTTATAAGACCACAGCTCGTTCCACAGGCTCCACCAAACATGACACCAGAGACAGGTCATATGGTCCTGACCATCCTTCCACTTAGCACCTAACAGTTCTCTACAGCAGACAAGGCCAGAGGTCACCGCCTGAACCTTCCCAGCCAGAGGCTCCTCCACCATCTATATACTGTGCCCTGAGCCCCACCATCGCCAAGCCTGGAGAAATCTAAAGGACTCATCCTCAAAGCCAGACTGGATACTCCCAGGTTTAAAATTTTTGAGTGTGTACTGAAATGCTACAAAAGCATATCTTTCCTTACTTATCCAAATGGTTATGAAAATAAAGCAGGAATCCAATATCTACTGTTGTGTCTCTTTTAAAAAGGCATGATCTGTAACCAGCATTAAGAAGAAAGTATCTACAGTAAGCATGTTCCATGTTCTGCTTTGGCAAAGTAGCCACTCTGCCCACAAGGAAAGAGTCTATACAATAGGGTAGGGCAGGGACAGGCACAGGAGAAGGGCCTGAGGCTCACAGGGAAAGTGGGGATGAAAAGAGGAAGCAGTAGAGGTAGAAGAACAGGAAGGAAGGGGGCACTCATGCAGAAGTCCCGGTTGGGAGCCAGGGAGACTAGAAGGCACACGGTGTCCAAGTAGGCTACGTCACAGACAGATGGTGTGGCTCTGGAGACAGGGCAGGAATAGAGGCAAGGACAGGACTCCTTCATGTACAGTAATAACCTAGTAAGCTACGATGCTGGAAGATGCAGGGACCCCAAGAAACAGCATGAGAGATGGGCAAGAGACTAAACAATGTCCCTAAGAGCTCAGAGGAAGCAGCAGGAAGACAGGTGTGAGTGGCGCAAGGTCACAGAACCAGGAGCTGGGACACCGCATGGGCTCCAAAGGCTGGGGAGGCAAGTGGGCTCTAGGGCTGTAGAGCCCGAGGCATGAGGACAAAGGGGAGCCCATGTGCTCAGTGTGAGGTGGTTCCAGAAGGGTGGGAGAAACTGGAACTACAAATTGGAGTTAGTACAGGAGGAGACTCGGGGGGTGAGGAGATGAAAAGATGGAAAAAGAGCAGACACTAAATCGAGAGGACAGTAAGGCCACAGGAAGGCCCTTGCCAGGAGCAAGCCTGAGCCTATCTGAAGGCAGAAGCCCGTGAGGCAGGGGGAGCATGAGCTGTGGGGTTCAGACAGTGGAAGCAGAGGCCCCAGACAAGACACTGGGTGAGGGGACCAGGTGGGCTTGTTAGACAAAGGGATTTGAGACCAATGGCAGGCACATATTGGAGGGGACCAGGAATAAAGCCCGGAACGCAAGGGTCCAGAGGGTTAGACATCCAGATGCAAAACCAGGTGGGGAAGCAAAGAAAAGATCTAGATGGGAATGTCCGCCATCTCCTAAGAGAGGTCAGAGAAGGCAGCACTGTCTGGACAAATGGGACCAGACACAGAGAAGCCAGGGAAGACAGGAGCACAAACACACGCTCCTTTCCTGGGCCGATAACCAAAGAAGTGGAAAGCTTGGGCCCCCCAGAATGTTAACAAAACCACTGCAAAGACAGGATTCTACTTAGGAACCCAAAGTTAGAGTCCCTGCCTTATTATATCCTAGAGTGACAGCCCGCCTCTGTGCCTCTGTTGGCTACTTCACCTAAGAGCCTACTTGGGAGCAGAGAGGTAAGCCCGGCACACACATCACCTTGAAGAATAATCTGATAAGAAGTGGAAGTGTTCAATACTCACAGGAACAATAAGCCCTTGCCAAGTCAATAAATTAGCTTCATCAACCTGGATGTTACGGAAGTTTTTCATTCCACATTTGCGGATTTCTTCAAGCTCCTGTTGATTAACAAAGCATAAAGGGGTGTCAAACAGGGGAAAGCACCACACATTAAGATCCCTCCTGACTCCCTCAAATTAAACCAAGTGTCAACACCACCAATGACAAAATTTTAAAGTGTGGACTAGACCGCACCCAGTCTGGTTAAGAGGCCCAGAGCCACAGCGGTCCCCTCAACCCTTGCCCCAGACCAAGACAAACCCCCACCTTGGTGACCCCATGGAACTCGGTGGGACAAATAACTGTCTTCTGCAGACACACTGCCTCCTCTTTGGGCTGGTCACCAGACCTTTGTTTAAACACCCTCGGACCCCTAGACAGGGCAGCCACGTGGCAGGGGCGCAAGAAAGGTGTTACAGACCTGACTTCTTCCAACCAAGATTTATTAAGCTATGAGTCAGGTGTTGAGGATATAAAGATAAACAAAACTGGGGACTAGAGCCAAACACATACCTACCAGGTTTTCTACCCAGTGCTGTAGGTGTGATTTCAGAACTCTGCCTCAGCACGGACACACAGGGAAGAGAACAACTATCCACTATGGGGTGGAGAGGGGGACATGTGCCTTTCACTGAGCCTTCACTTCCTCGGCTTCAACACAGACCCAGAATCAAACACAACAAAGGGGCAATGACTATGCAACAGAACTCTTTGCAAATGAGGGATTATTATTAAACAGTTCATGCCACAAATGCCATTTGGTCCAGAAAGCACAATCACCATGACTACTTCAGGGCCCTACCCGAGAAGTCTTTAGTCTACAATTGTCTTATTACTTGTTTCTCAACTGTGCACTGCTGCTTCTCCAACAACTCAAGTCAACATCAAGAGGCATTTTGACCCAAGCCACCCACTGTGCACTAGCCTGCCCACATTCCCAATATTCCTCCATTCTCAGACACCTGGAGTGACACAATCCCTCCAATGTCTCAACCTGGTCTCTTGTCCTTGGTACAAGTCTCCTCAACATCTCTTGGGTACACTCTTTTCGGCATCCTCAGAGCACCACCTAGCTGAGTTCTGCCTCTCCTGCTGAGCAGGCAGAACAGCTTCCTCACTGGCCCTGGCTTCCTCCTTGTTGGTCCAGCCCACGCACCCTTTTGGAACTTAGAAGCCCCTCTGTGTGTGGTACTATGGCTCACGATGGCACCGGAGGCTCTGAATAAGCCCAAAAGATCCTCTGCACCTTACATTCCCATCACATAGGCAACAGTTTAAAAGGCCCCATGAGCAAACAATTCCAAAGAAAGTAGGAAGTGAGCCAGTGTTACAGGTTCTAAGTTGGAGGATGTGTGGTATGGAGTAGGCAGAGAAGGACAGTGTGTCAAATGAAGACACAGAACAGGCAGTTGGGATGTGCTGGTGCTTCATGGCAGGCGACACACCCGACCACGCTTCTTCCTACAGGATGCTGCTGCTTGTCAACCCTAGCTGCCCACTACCACCATCTGGCTTAGGCCCCAGCCCTGGAAATTCTGGTCCAGAAACTGTGGGGTGGAGTCTGAAATAGGGATTTTTAACAAGCCACACAGTGACAGGAAAGCTCCACTTCTAAGCAATGCTCAGCTTCCATCAGGAAGCTGGTTGCAATGGTTGTGGCCACTGCGATGGGGAAGGTGTGGTCTGGCTCCTCTTCCCGAGCCTGCAGGGAGGAAAGCATGGAACCTAAGAGACCACTCACTTGCCAACTGCCATCTGGTCTTCCTTCTAATGCCCAAGACTCATCAGAAATGCTCCCCTGGGGACAATGAAACCTTCAGGATGGGGAATAAATAAATCTCACTCTAACACTCTGCCCCACTCCCCAAAGAGCATATAAGCTCCATGAGGGTAAGCTTGAGGGCACGGATCTAAAAGCCTCAGGAGCTCATGGTCATGTTCACTTGCTTAATTATCAGGGTAGTGAAGGGACAGGAAGCTGGGGCTTGAGGAAGAAAAGGCTCTGGGATGGGAAATGCTCTCCATGTATTTTGACTTTCTGATCCCTGGTATAAGATATCAGAGTAAGATTCCTGGCTAGAGACAGAACATATCATATGTCACTTAAGAGCTGAATCTTACCAAGCTATCAGAAATGTTTTAAACCACATACAGGTAGGAAAACAATTTCAGATAGAACATTGAAACTAGACAACAAATGAGATTATATTCAATTTTCATGGAAGAAAATTAATTTTAAATAATCTGTAAATTTACTCTATGGCTTCAGAAATTCACGTACTAATAACAATAGGAAGTATAAGTAATAAACACAAGAAGGTAAATTTCAAAAGAATTACAAAAATGAAGCAAGATGAGACTCAACTGCGGGCGGGGGTGCAGAGAGGGCACCTACTGGTGTTCTGATATCAAGAGACACATGAACAAAGATAAAACAAAAACTGTGGGAGGGGCGCCTGGGTGGCTCGGTCCATTGAGTGTCTGACTTCAGCTCGGGTCATGATCTCATGGTTCGTGAGTTCGAGCCCCATGTCAGGCTGTGTTGACAGCTTGGAGCCTGGAGCCTGCTTCGAATTCTGTGTCTCCCTCTCTCTCTGCCCCTTCCCTGCTCATGCTCTGTCTCAATCTCTCAAAAATAAACATTAAAAAATTTTTTTTTCAAAAACTGGGGAAGATGCCATCCTTCTCACCCCCTACTAGAGAAGAATGGGCAACACTAATGTCAGCTGAACTGGGAGGTTCAAGAAATCCAAAGCTCAGTTTATTGATTACTAGTTATCAGATAAACTCTCAACTTGCTATCAAGTTAAGCTCACCGAAGAGCAGAAGAGACAACCTCCTTTGCATAATTCTAATCAACAAGAAGAAGTGATTGTAAGGCAGAAGTGAGAGAAACCAAGACAAACAAACAAGCAAGCAAGCAAGCCCTGTAATCTCCAGGGAATGCTAGGCAGCGTTTCTCAACAGGGTGGCACAGACATCCAGATAGGACTCTGCACTTGACCATCCTGAGCCCAGCCCATTACATGCCAAGCATTGTGACACCACTCCACCCTGGTTTCCCAATATCCTCTAGAGCCCCAGCTGCTGAGAACCACTGGCATCATTGGTAGCCAGGATGCTAAAAGTCCTGCATTGCACAAGCAGGTCCTCCAGATAAGAACTGCTTGGCCCAAAATGCCAATCACACCCCACCAAGGGGAACAACTTGAAGAGGATGGATTCTAGTCATTCAGAGAAAAGACAGGTTCATCTGAAGGTCTGAGATTGGAAAAGGCAAGATGACTCAAGAGGCTTAACAAACCCTCAAGCAAAAGTGCACCCCTATAACTGAGAATAATCCTCAGATGGAAGAACTGGGGAAGGAATTTAAAGAAACCAATGTAAATTCAAAGTTCAAATTCAAGGGGTGCCTGGGTGGCTTGGTCAGCTAAGTATCCAACTGTTGATTTCGACTTAGGTCATGATCTTGAAGTTTGTGAGTTTGAGCCCTGCGTAAGGATCCATGCTGACAGTGCGGAGCCTGCTTGGGATTCTCTCTCTCTCCCTCTCTCTGCCCCTCCTCCATGTGCTCATGCTCTCTCTAAATAAATAAACTTAAAAAAAAATTTTAAGTTCAAATCAAAAGGATATTATTACAAATGATGCGAAAAAAGGGACCTGACAAAGGAAAACTGTGAGTGGCCCGGCTCTAGAACAGAGTCAGGAAGACCAAAACCAAAAAAGACAGAAGCTTACAAAATAAGGCCACAAAAGTTTGTTTCAGTTCTACTAGGAGCAAGAAGCTGTCCTGGGTCAGCTGCTCCAGGCTGATGGCGCCAGTACTGACAAACCAAGAGAAGAGTGCGAGGGAAAGCAGAACCAGCCAGTGAGCTCATTCCTTCTCCCAGTAGGAGACAGCAGGCTTCCCACCCAGAGCAAGTGATGAGGGAGAAAGACAGCAATGCTTCTCAAAATGAGGTCCATTTCTGAGCCCAGAGGTGGATCTCAGTGTATTGAGGGAACTTGAAAGAGCCTGGGTATGCTGCCCAGCTCTTCAAAAAGAGAAAAGTCCACTGCCCAGACTATAGCCCGGAGAGCTTGATGCCCATGCCAGGCAGGAGTGTGGCACAGTCCAGAAACAGACTACTGCCTAACAATTCTGCAGGCACTAACAGGAGACAGCCCTGGCCCTGCACAGAAGCCTCGGCTTATCCCTGAGAGGACAGCAGGAGTCAGCTATACACAGTGAGCTCTCGGTCACATAACTCCAATGTATGCATCCAAGTTCAGGCAAAGTAGTTAACAGTCCCCCCCCCCCCCCCCCCCCCCCGCCTTCTCTGGAGATCTATGCTGATGCCTGGAAAAGCAACCATTCAAAATCTCCCAGGGCAACCCTCACGCAGCACTGACGGAGAACCCTTCAGGAGCCAGCGATTCTCAGCTAGCTGTGGCCATGGTCCTCTTTAAGAAATCCATTCAGCAGACAGATGGGGGCGCCTGGGTGGCTCAGTAGATTAAGTATCCCACTCTTGATTTCTTCTTTTTTTTTTTTAAATGTTTATTTATTTTTGAGAGACAGAGTCAGAATGTGAGTGGGTTAGGGGCAGAGAGAGAGGGAGACACAGAATCTGAAGCAGGCTCCAGTCTCCGAGCCGTCAGCACAGAGCCCGATGTGGGGCTCGAACTCACAAAGTGTGTGAGATCATGACCTGAGCCGAAGTCAGACACTCAACCGACTGAGCCACCCAGGCGCCCCTCCCACTCTTGATTTCGGCTCAGGTCATGATCTCACAGTTTCACGAGTTCAAGCCCCACGTTGGGCTCTGTGCTGGCAGCATGAAGCCTGAGACACTCACTCTCACTCTCTCTCTCTCTCTCTCTCTCTCTCTCTCCCCCCCTCCCCCACTTGCACTCTGTCTCTCACAAAATAAATAAAAACTTTAAAAAAAATAATAAGAAAACAAGAAACGTATGCAATCACCCCATGTGTCTGGGAAGCAGCTGGGAGCCAAGTTTGGCTGGAGTCTTAACTAACATTAGGGGACTCTCAATTAAGAGGGTACCCAAAGGCCCAGGGGGAATTGTTCAACAACCACATGCAGAGAGATGGGGCAGAGAGGGAGTGTGGAGGGAGAAAACATGACTTGTGCTGAGGCCTCATTCTAGACTTGCAGAAACAGTCTCCTGTGTAAGGCTGGGCACCTATGCCAGGGGATCCCCCAGTGACTGAGCTGTACTCCTTAAGAACTACCATGCCCATCCAATCCTGTCTTTTAGAAAGGAAGATCCTGAAGCCCTGATTAATTCAGTGTCATTTCCATGACTAGAAATAAGCTCCTAAAAGAGCTAACACCTCCCACGAAGCCAGGCACACAGAAGCAACGTAAGGAATCCTTCCAGCTGCAACAAGTTTGTGGTAATAGAAACCCAGAAATCTTCCTGAACTTTTTTTTTTAAAAAGTGAATGCTGGGCACCTGGGTGGCTCAGTTGGTTAAGTGTCCAACTTTGGGTTGGGTCATGATCTCACAGTTCATGGGTTGGAGCCCCACGTCGGACTCTGTGCTGACAGCTCAGAGCCTGGGGCCTGCTTCTGATTCTGTGTCTCCCCCTCTCTCTGCCCCTTCCCACTCATGCTCTTTCTCTCTCTCTCAAAAATAAACATAAAAAATAAATTTAAAAAAAAAGAAAAAGAAAAACATAAGGCAGAGGAGTTGCTAAGAACACATCACCACCACACTCCCCTTAGGCGGGCAATAGCTTAGTGTCACCACTTACAAAATCCCAACAATAAACAAATGGAGAGATGCCAGGGAAGAGGTCATCTTCTAGGAAAGAGCGTTATTTCTGGGGACAACCTCCAGAAATGAAGATGCTAGGGAAAGTGCGTACCTTCGGTGTAGGAGGCATACACCAAAAGCAGCCATGTGAAAAGCAGGAGCAAGACTCTGAGAGAGAAGCGTGAGAAGTGGTTGGTCACAAGAACATTCTGCAGTGTTTACAACAGACAGCACACAGAATAAGACTGCAAGCTCACAGACACTCAGAGATGGGCAAGTCAGGCATATTAGCTTCTTACAGATGGTAAAGCTGAAGTTCAGAGAAGCCCAAATCACAGACCCTTTATAGGGTAGGGCCAGGGCCAGGACCAGAAGCAAACCTAGAATCTCTCTCAGCCACACAAAGCAATAGGTGAGGGTGGCAAGGGGTTCCACTAGAAACAAGCAATGCAGGGGCTCTTATTTCTTCAACAAGATACTTGCAGAGCTTAGCTTCCCAAAATTTATAATGACAAAAGCATGAACATATATAGCATTTGCCCTAGCCCTTCACAGCTGGTCGTTAAGTGTTTATGCCATGCAAGGAACATTTCTAGGCTTGTCTTGTCCAGACAAAGTGAAACCTGGCAGATGGAGCTGCATGTCTAAGGGGAAGTTACACAAACCTGCCTTAAATCTAAGTACAGGGATGCCTGGGTGGCTCAGTTGGTTAAGCGCCCAACTCTTTACATCAGCTTGATCGTGAGATCAAGCCCCAAGTCAGGTTCTGTGCTAAGCGTGGAGCCTACTTGGGATTCTCTCCCTCCCTCTCTCTTTCTCTACCCCTTCCCCTGCTCACACACACACATTGTCTCTCAAAATAAATAAATAAGTTTTTTTTTTTTAATCTAAGTACAGTATAGCTCTCAAATACCAGCTACACAACTGGGAGGACATTAGTTATTTGAAAAAGCCTCTTCCTGCTTTTTTGTGTGACAGTAGCCAAGTAGCTAATTTTGACAGATATGTGCTTTCCAAGCTCACACAAAGCAATCAGTGGCAAGGATACTAAATCATGACTTTAATTCAAAATACTGTAGGAGTGCCTGGGTGGCTAAGTTGGTTGAGTGTCCAGCTTCCACTCAGGTCATGATCTCACGGCTCATGGGTTTAAGCCTGGCATCAGGCTCTGTGCTGACAGCTCAGAGCCTGGAGCCTGCTTTGGATTCTGTGTCTCCCTCTCTCCCTGCCCCTCCCCTGCTCGCATGCTCTGTCTCTCAAAAATGAACAGTTAAGAAAACATTATATCAAAATACTGTATATGTTTAGATATATACAGGTTTAGATATATATAGGTTTCAGAGCCCCGCAAATATGATTCTCTTATTTCAATTAATAGTTAGCAAAGGAGGCAGGACCCACAGAAACACATCACCCCTTCCACGGGTCGGCAGTATACCATCTTACACTTAGTTATTTTCACAACTAACATATTTAACTACTATCACAACTCTATGAAGTAGTTTTATCATCCTACTGCAGAAATCAGGACACTGAGGCTCAAGGTGATGGCACAAATGAGTCCGTGATAGAAGTTAAGATCTGAACTTGACCACAGCACACTGATCCAGGATGGTGGGCCACTTGTCAAGAGGTCATTCTAAGAGGGCATGGCTGAAGAGAACACTCAGTACAAGCTTATAGGCATACACTGCCCACACACCTCTGGGCAAGCATGGCCCAGGCCCAGCTGAGTGGACTCTGATGCCAGCTCCACACAGTCAGCTTCCAGATGTCAGCCTGGCTCCTGGAATATGTTTCTGTCTACATATGAACATGGTTGTACATGGCATTCTTGAGTCCAGCACCCCAGCACAAGTGACTGGAATGGGAACCACGTGGGTAAAACACATGGCAGATCTCCTTCTGTAAGGTTAGCTTTCCTGAGCTGAGCTTTCTTAACAAGATGTACACTGGTGTGAAGGACATATTTTACAAACCATGTCAGAAAGCACTCAGAGGCTGTTCAGCTTCTGAGTCGTACCCACTCCCTGATCCTGTGATAGAATCAGGCACCATCCTCGCTCAGAAAGACAGACCACCACCATGAGCACTAGATTTGACGTTACTGACTTGCTTGCAAATGTGCCTGCTGGGCTAGGGACTGTGAAAACAGCATTTTCCTCTGCTGCTGAACTATGTTGGCAAAAAAGCAGAAACAAAATCTGATAAGATCATGAAGTAAAGAAAACTATAATCAATACAGACCTGGAATTATTACAAACTGAACAAAAAACCCACCACCTGACCTGAAATGAATTCCCCTCCTCTCCACCTTGTTCCTCCTTAAAAACCAAAAGCAGTCATGTGAGCAGGAGCAAAACCCTAAGAACAGGGAGGCCTGGGCAATGAGTGTGCCCAGTGCCACTGCCAGCCTGTGGGTGGTACCCCCGCCCCAAGCCTCAGCCTCTTGTCTGTCAAGGGTGTTCCTCTCAGCTCTGGAATTCTAAAGAGACTGTGGCAAGGGCCAGGAGCAAAAACGGATCAGCCACCAGAAGCAACCTTTCTTAACTTTCTGCTTCAGGGCTGAAAGAGAAGACAAAAAGCAACAATTTTATTTCTGGGACTGCAACTACTTCTTCAAAGTATTTCTTGCAAACTCCCACCCCTTACTGCCAGCTCAGCATCTTTCCGTGCCTTCCACAGCACCTGGACTCATCTTTGGACACAGTGACGGTCACTGCACGGCACATACATGAAGGACACGAAGAGATAATGTAAGTGTGAGATTCAGAGATACCGGAAAGACAAAATTTTGAATTCAAGAGCTTTTTAATTTTGTTGGAAAAAGTAAACATTTTTTGAACAAAGACACATTCACACAGCTGCCTCAACAAACTTCTTGCTAATCCTAAGGAACAGGTTATTTCAAAAGGCAGAAGAGCAGGGTGGGAAAGAGAATGGGCTCTGCCTGGGTAATGAGGTCGTGTCCAGGCATGGTCCAACCCACCTTTTCAGTACCATCTCCAAGCCCCTACCCTCCTGCCAGGCTGCTCTGTCATTGCCCTGGGATATGTTTTGCTCACTCCCGATAATAACAATCTATGTGTATCTAACACTTAGGATATGCTAAGCACTCTCTGGAGCATGTGACATATACTAACTCATTTCACTTTCGCACACAGATGAAGTAACTAAAGCACAGAGATTAAGTAATTTGCCCAAGTTCCCACAACTAAGATATGGCAGGCCCAGTACACAACCTCCAGAACCTGAGCTCTTAACCAGGATACCATATTCTCTCTCCCAATAGCTTTGAATGAAACACCCTTTCCTCCCCACTTTTTATTGGGGTGAGGGTTAGGTTTACCTATGCCCTCAAGAACAGACAGATAGGATGAGACTGGCTAGAGGAAACCCAGAGGCAAAGGCTCTCACATGTGAGCAGCCTGCTGCTTCTCCTGGATGTTACAGCTGAGGATACATCTGACCCCCTCAACTGAAAGGCCCAGACATCTCTATGCCACCTGTCCTTAAACTCATCAGCATCACCTTCTGCAATGCCCCTTCATGGAGAGACAAGTCTTCAGCGGCTGGCCAGAGAATGTAGCCCTGCAGGGAAGACGGAAAGAGGGAAAGCTCATAGTTCTGGAGGGCCAGGTGCACTGGATATACCAACCTAGGGTAAAACCAGGCCACTTACCCAGTGCTTCTGGAAAGTGCCTCAGGGCTGGACTAACTGAAACCAAAGGAAGGGACTGCACAAGGTCAGAAGCAGGCAACTGTTTGGGGCGGGGGGGGGGGGGGGGGGGGTAGTGAACTGTCACTGCGGTTCCCCAGGGCATCTCTCCTAGCCATCACCCACATCCATTTTGAGGGATGAGAGCTACTAAACCTTACTGGCTGCCAGGCCCCCCCTTCTCCAACAGCCCAAACCCTTGCCTATGCTTCAAGGGCCAGACCAAGTTCCACCTTCTTCTCAATGTCAGAGGATCTTTCCCCTTATACTCCATTATTCAGCTGGCAAACATCCAGCATACAGTGGACAGACCAGAATTCCTTTGTTCTAGGCGTATGCCATTTTTCTCCCTCACTGAGCTCCTCGAGTGCAGGGCTAAGAGGAGGTGCCTGTGAGTTGAGTCCTAAAGGACAAGAAATTACCCTGATGTAGAGAAAGGGCAGGGATACCAGGGCAGGGATACCCATCAAGAGACCCCGGGGTGCAGAGCATGTGTAGGGGATCCCACGGGCAAGTGCAGAGAGAAAAGACTCGCAAGATCAGACTTTGAAAGAACATGCTAAGGAATGTGGGGTTTTAAATACAGATCTCTGACCTCCCGAATTTAGCTCCAACCTCTGAGAGCAGGGCCTGAGCCCTGAGCATGTGTACCTCTCATGGACACACTGCCAGTTAAGAATCATGTGGGACTGAGGATAGACTGGTGAGGAATAAAAGGAAACTACCAAGGAGTCTAGTGCAAGTGGCCCACCACAAATGGATGGCTTGAACTAAGGGAGTGGTAGAGAGGGTGGAGAAAGACAGGCAGAGGCCAGAGAGGATAAAGGCCTAGTTCAGCAGAATCTGGGAAGTGGCTAGATGTGGAATGAGGAGGCGAGGTGGGCTTCTCCAGGTTCTTCCTTGAGTGGCTGAGTAGACAAGTGGATCATTAACTGAGAAAGGCAAGACAAGAGAAGCGTGGGGGCTGTGGGGACACAAGTTTGGACAACCACAGGTCTATATGCCATTCAAAGGGAACTTCTCCAGGCTGTTAGATACAAAGTCTGGGCTCAGGAGAGATATCTTGGGGTCCTCTAAACGTTAATCCCTAACTTCCTGTTGCAGTAAAGAAAATAGAAATCTCTCTTGAACATTTAGTGATACTTTTCAATGGAATGAGAATTTTCCAAGTGATTTGGTACAATATACTGCTAATTTAACAAACTCTTTATAGAATTATAAAAAGGCCAGAATAGGTCCACCAAGTACCCTGAGACAAATGTTTTTGCTCTAGTATATACCCTAAGAAAAGGTCCCAAATGTTGCAACAAACAAGTCCATTCTCTTTCTCAGGGCCTGTCTCAATTTTCTTTTAATAGGGAAACATGTACAATGAGCATCATTAAGGGAAGCTGAAATAGTCCGAACTTACTGGGATTTTACATTTAGAACAAAAAAAATACAATGTTTTTCTCAATTCCCTAAAACCAAGTGGATTCAGGACATTTATACCAGCATAACATCATCTGAAAAACTCCCCTCACCCTTTGACACACACCTACCAGACACACGTTCACAGCTCTATCGTGTTAATTACCCAACTTCAGAGAACATAAACTTGTATTCAAAAGCAAACCGGTTTATTGCTTTTGAATTCCAAGGAAAGAACTATTATTAGTGACTCCTCTTACTTATTCACATGTAGTTATGGACTGAAAGTACACCATTACAGAGTTCTGACTGAACATCATTTAAGTAGTATTAAAAGGTTGCTACAATCTCAATTCCTCATCTCAACAGTTACAGCATAATGACTGGCAAAATGTCACATACCCCCTTCTTAAATCCACAACTTCCCCCACTGAGAAAAGCCCTTCTGGGAAGATACTTAGCTGGAGGGCCCCTAGGGGAGATGTGTGCAATTGAGAGGCTGAAAAGAAATGATCAGACTGCAATCAATTTCCTTAGCCACACCTACAGGTTTCACTTTTGTAGCTATTTCCCTTCCTGATAGAAGCAATGGTTACAATCTGGTTGTTACCATCAATGCTGAATTTGCTGCTTGCAAATTAAAATGTATTTAATGTTTTATTAACATTCTTTCCTAAAAAGGGTTCTGAAAAAGGCTAATCCTTTTAGCAAATGCTTTTTAAATTAAAGACTTTACTCTATAGGGGAGGGGAAGAAAAAAAAAAGAGGTTGGAGAGGGAGAGAACCAAAGCATGAGAGACTCTTAAAAACTAAGAACTGAGGGTTAATGGGGAGTGGGAGGGAGAGGAGGGTGGGTGATGAGTATTGAGGAGGGCACCTTTTGGGATGATCACTGGGTGTTGTATGGAAACCAATCTGACAATACATTTCATATTTAAAAAAATAAAAATAAAGACTTTCTCATACTCACTTTGCCTAAAATAACTTCTTAGCCAATATATGCAAATACTCTACTTTCAATAATGTATCTTATACAGTCCATGGTTACAAAGAAATCAGACTCTGAGTGTCCTGGAAAATAGTTTTTGAGGAAATCTAAAGTTCTTTAAGATGTAATTCATTTGATTATTCAGCATGTTTCTTTCATCATCAAAAACCCCTCTATTTCCACCCCAAGTATTGATCAATATGCACCAATAATTTGTTGTTGTTTTTAACTAGCTTAAACACTGACTCCCAGAGCCAGTGATCTAAGTCATTTAACCAGCATTCCTCTACTGAATTGAAAGAGTTTCCATCCACAACTCAAGAAACTACACAGTCCTCCATGTGTTCTTGGAGTAAGAAAAGAGGCATGGACTTTGGGATTTGAAACTAGGGAGATTTAACATCTTCTCTCCCCACACTGGTCTGCTTGCTACTCCACCTCAGGTAATACTCAACCTATCTAAGCCTCATAATTCTCTCATCTGTAAAATAAAGATGATAATATGCTAACTTAAAGTGTTAACGGAAAATAATTTATGTAAATGATCTAGCACTTAAAAGTACTTAGGGGCGCCTGGGCTAAGCTTCCAGACTCTTTGATTTCTGCTCAGGTCATGATCTTGCAGTTTGTGAGTTCAAGCCCAGCATCCAGCTCTGTGCTGACGGTGCAGAGCCTGCTTGGGATTCTCTCTCCTCTCTCTGCCTCTCTCTCTCTCACTCTCCCTCTCAAAAATAAACACTAAAAAAATAAAAAATAAAATAAAATAAAGTACTTAATGTTACATTTTTTTTTTTAATTTTTTAAAATGCTTATATTTTGAGAGCGAGAGACAGAGCACGAGTTGGGGAGGGACAGAGAGAGAGGGAGACACAGAATCTGAAGCAGGCTCCAGGCTCTGAGCTGTCAGCACAGAGCCCAATACAGGGCTTGAATCCCCAAACTGTGAGATCATGACCTGAGCTGAAGTTGGATGCTTAACTGACTGAGCCACCCCAGGTGCTCCATACATGTTCTTTCTAAGCTCCAATTTTTGGAAACATAAAAATAATTTAAAAACCATAGGAACTCCCCTCTCAGAGCTCTGGAAGCCTGGGAACCCCAAATTAGGTCAACTTGGGTAGACTAGGGGATACCAAGATGAATTGGGTCAAGATTCCTGTCCTTAAGGAACTCAGAACTCTGTAGGAAAGGCAAGTTTAACACAAATGTGATTGGGACAAGTGCTCAAAGAGAAACATAAAGAAAGCACTGTGTTGGGGCGCCTGGGTGGCGCAGTCAGTTAAGCGTCCGACTTCAGCCAGGTCACGATCTCGCGGTCCGTGAGTTCGAGCCCCGCGTCAGGCTCTGGGCTGATGGCTCAGAGCCTGGAGCCTGTTTCCGATTCTGTGTCTCCCTCTCTCTCTGCCCCTCCCCCGTTCATGCTCTGTCTCTCTCTGTCCCAAAAATAAATAAACGTTGGAAAAAAAAAAAAAAAAAAGAAAGCACTGTGGTCACACAAAGGAGGAAACAACTTATTCTGAAGAGGTTTGGGGGAGAAGGCCTCACAGAGTAACTAGCATTGGAATTGGACCTAGAACTTCTATGAAAGGGAGGAGAGGCAAGGGGAAGGTAGCCTTTCTCAGGTAGATCAAACAGCATGTGCAAAGGACACCACATAGCAAGTAAGTAAGAAGAGCAGGGGGCTCTGGAGTCAGAACTTGAGTGAGGTCACAGCTCACCCTCCCTAGCTAGGAAAACTGGGGCAACCCAACGAATCCCTCAGCATTCCATTTTTTCACCTACAAAATGGGAATAATAATGTCTACTTTCAGGGAGGATTAAACATGATCATGAATGTGACGTACAGGGCAGCACAAAGTAAAAGCTTAAAAAAAAAAAGGTAGCTATTATGATTTGCAAGGGTAGTGGGAAAACAAGGGGCAGGAGGTGAGGCTAAACAGATTACTTTCAGCCAGCCTAGGAAGGGTCTTGCATGCCAAATAAGAAGTTAGGATTAACTGCTGAGGACTATAAAATCAGAGAGGTTTTCAATAGGAATGAAAGGATTAAAAACTTGCTTTAGAAAAAGAACTTTGGTGTCCAAGAAGGGGAGTCAGAAAAACTCAGTATGTACTTGGAAAAGCATCTGAGAGATGAGGGTATGGATTCAGGTAATTTCGGTAAGATTAGGAAGGAAGGCACACACTCAACTCTCTCTAAAGTAAAATCCACAAGGCTTAATGGGTGACTGCATTTGGGGAGAAGAGTACAGAAATAAGTGAATAACAGTCCTCTCATCTGGATGACTGGGTGAATGGTGGTGTCACCGCAGAAAAGAGATGAGAAGTTTGGAATCTGCTGACTGTTCTTTTGTGCCCACTTCTAACCCAGTTTTATGAAGTTAAACGTCGTCTCCAGCCCTTGCTGAACAAAAGAAATGTTCCCAGGGAGGGAGGGCCCAGAAGCTGTGACTCCAAGTTCAACGTCTAGTTCCAACAAGCACCGCTCTGCCCAAGAGGAATCCTAGTTCTTTATCTCCTCTCAGGAAATCAGCTCCTGCTCTTTTTTATTTCCGGCTCGATGCAACCCGGCAGCACTACCGGGGCGCCAGCTCACAAATCTTGGCGAGGTCGGCTCCGGAGGGCGCCGGCAAACATACTCGGGAAAGAACTAAGCCAGTTTAGCATCTGTAATCCTCTCCAAAGGAGCCACTTAACAAGAAGGCACCCGCTGCATTCAAGATACAAAGTACCAAGTTATTTTTATAAACTTTGGCCGGTTTGAGTTCGAACGATTGAAGCCAACCCCCACCCCCCAAAATGGCACTTTTGCTTCAGCAAGGAAAGGAGATCCGGATGACTAGAAGTGGTAGGTTGAAAAGGAGACCGGGAAGGAGAACCGCGCTGCAAATGCGGCCGACCCTACGCCTTCCTGGAGTTGGAACTTACCCGCTGTGTGACTCTGCAGTCACAAGGCGACAGTTTGCTAGGACCCAGCACAATTTCAAACGACCCACCAACAAACTGACCTAACTTTTGTCGCCCGACCTCCTCCTTCCTTCCCCAGCCCGAGCCTCCCGGCCTCCGGAGCTGCGACCCGGCCGAAAGGGGCACCAAACCCAGTGCGCTGCGGCCCAGGGCGGGGCGGCTCCGCGGCGCGGGCTCCCGGCCGGAGCTCCGGCGCTCAGGCCTTCCCCGCGGGCGCCCGGTTCGGGACCTCCCGGCCGGGCCCCCACATCAACACCGCTCTGGGTCCGGGAGGCCGCCGCCACTAGGAGGACCCTGCCCGGTTCCGGGCGGAGGACGGTGTGGACGCCCCGGGCCAGGCAGAGGGGCCAGCGGCAGCTCCCAGCGCGGCCTGACGCTCCCGCCCAGGCTGCGGCCTAGGCGGCCCCGTTAGCTCCCCCAGCCCGCGTGCGGTCCGGAGGGGCGGTGGGACCACGTAGAAGCGGGAGACCGAGCGGCGGCGCCCCGAGGAGTCCCAGCCCGCCGCGGGGACCCCGGGCCCGGAACGCCGCACCTTCCTGCCCGGCCGGCGCCGGAGAATGGCTTTTACCTTCATCAGCCTCCTGCTGGCCGCCATCTTGGATCTGGTGCTGCTACTTCCCCAGAATGCATCGCGGCCGGCCGGGCGACTGGAGCCCCCGCACTTCCTGGAGCGGGGGAGGGGCGGGCCGGGCACTCCCCGACGTGCGAAGTGCCTACTGTGTGCTGGCCACGGTGCTGGGTGAACACAGGTGAACGGGTCTGGCGGAAACCTTGCCTTTACGGGCTGTCCAATCGGATGGAAATTACAAAGCGTGCTTGGCACACAGTAGGCGCACAATAAATAATGGCTGCATAAAATAAGATCATTGAATAACCAAGATTATTTCGGACACTGATAAGTGCTGTGAAGAAAAGAAAACTGGGTGGTGGGAAAGTGACTCTGGAGACCTACTTTTCCAATGAAAGCCTCACTGAGGAAATAGTATTAATAACACTGGAACCTACAGAGCGCAGCTCCCCCCTCCAGTGCTTCATTTTCCTTAGTCTTTGAAACCACCCTGTAATATGGTTATCATTAACAGCCCATCTCACAGAAAAAGCAAAGAGAAGGCCAATGGTTTGCCCAAGGTCATGCAGCCAGCTAGGAGCAGAGGGTGAGCTGGCTCCAGGGCCAACGCTGGAAACTGAAGAATGGGATAGAGCAGCTGAGAGGCTGGGAGGAGATTGTTTCAAGCAGGAGAAAAGGCGCTGGCAAAGGCCATGTGGCTGTCTAGATGGCCAGAATGGAGTAAGAAGTATTAGAAGGAACAAGGGAGGCAGGTGGCAGACCGGACAGCCTTACAGGAACAGAAGGGATTTGGCTTTTCTTCTATGCTCTGTGAGAGACCTTTGATGGATGTGTGTAGCAGCCACCTAGTCAGATAAAATGTTTAAGGAAAGTACTATGATTGAAGAATGGGGAATGGAGGGGGATAAGCAGGGGAGTAGGGGCCATTTGGAAGCCTGCTGTAGCCAATCAGGCAAAAGTGATAGTGGTTGGGACCTAGGGTGTCAGTGTAGGCAAGGAAAAAGGTACCGTTTCAGTACACATTTAGGCCATGTGAAGGCATTTTTCTTCATTCTAAGAGCAGTGAGTTTCCCATGAAAGGGGAGAAGAAGAAAGAACTGGAGATTTTGTAGCCTGGAATGGAGCCGGCCTTCCTCACAGTGTCCTGGGAGCCCAGGTTTGATATGGGTTGGGAGGGACGAGATGACAAGCCTCATGCCATCAAGATTCTGTTTGCCTTTTATCTCTCCCCAGGTCTGGCACACAGTGGGTGTTCAATAAACATTCAGCAAATGTGTGAGGGACTCCATTAGCCACGTCCCTAGAGGCATGGGGGACTTGGAAGTCTGGCCCGGAGACTAACTCCATGATCATACTGTGTACACCGAACCTGGTGCTACATTGGCCCAGGTCAAAGAAAGACAGCTTTATTGGGAGCCTGCCCTGAAGAATTCCAAGGCAGTTGAAGAAGCACAGTGATTCCCTCAACCTGGACATGTGAAGCTGGCAATAGAAGGCGAGGTTCAGTGAGGGCAAATGAAAAAAGCTAGCCTTTGCTGCGGCATCTTCCTATTCCCTCACCATCACCTTGCAAGACGGCTCCCTTGCAGGTGAGTAGTGAAGGCTCCAAGCAGCAGAGTGCCACTGTTAAACAAGCATACAGAGAAATGTACCCAGTCCCAGTGGAAAAGGTACCTGGTCTTCGGGGCCCCTCTCCTACTCTAAAACCTTTATTTCTGCCCATGGCAAGCCTGGCTTCTGATCGTGCCAGCTCCTTTCCACTCAGCTAACTCATGTTCATTCGGACTTGGCCTTAGTGTCACTTCCCTGAGCCTTCCATTAAAAGTGGCCTCTTCCTCCTCTTCCACTCCTCCTCCTCCTCCTCCTCCTCCCAGACTCCAGGCCATTCTGGATACAACTTACCACATGCTGCTTCTTCTCCCAATCATCACAGGGTCCTGGATGCTCACCTGCTGGGTTCAGAGAGGTAGATAACAAGGTGGCACCTGCCCTCAAGCAGCTTGCAGCATCCTGGGGAGGCACCAAGGAAAACAACAGAATGTGGCAATGGTTTGGTGAAGTGTGGGAGCCCAGAGGAGAGGGCTGACAGTGGCCAAGGGAGGGGCCAGGGATGGAAGGAGCTCCGGGACAGGCTGACTGTATGCCCAGCACTGGGCACTGCACATTTATACCCACCACCAAGTTCATTGGCACCACAGAGCAGCGCTAAAATGTTCTGTTTCTCAAGGTAAGGAAACTGAGGCCCTGAGAATAGTAGCTCACCCTTCATCACCCATAGGAAGAGGGGCTCCAGAAGTTAGATTCTGATCTGGTTCATGCTGGTGAAGCTTTGCCTTGACCTCCTTCTGTTGGCCCAAAGCCTCATGTCCTACATTTCTCCCTTCCTAAGACCAGTGTTTCTGCCACACTATACCCCCTGCCTCTGCCCTTGCTACTTCCTTTGCCTGTAATGCCTTTGTCATTCCCTCCCCCCATACTACCTTGTCCATCTGGAAAGTGCTGATCATTCTTAAGGACTCAGCTTACCATGGTGGCTCACTTGGGTGACCTGTCAGCCTGCTGTGTGCTAGGCTCCCAAGAGTGCAAATGCACAAGTGTTCTTTTTTTTTTTTTTTAATGTTTATTTTTGAGAGAGAGAGACAGACACAGAGACAGAGAGAAACAGAGCATGAGCAAGGGAAGGGCAGAGAGAGAGGGAGACACGGAATCTGAAGCAGTCTCCAGGCTCAGAACTGTCAACACAGAGCCCAACATCGGGCTCGAACTCACAAACTGTGGGATCATGACCTGAGCTGAAGCTGGACATCCAACCGACTGAGCCACCTAGGCGCCCCACAAGTGTTCTATTGACTCCCCCAATGGCCCTCTGAGGTCAGAGCTGTTATCAGTCCCATTTACAAAAGAAAAAACTGAGGCTCAAGGGGTCAGTCAGCTTTTCAGCCCCCTGGCTGGTCAGAGGGTCAAGCCTGAGTCTGCTCTTGGACTGTGAGGGGGAAACCAAGGTCTGTTTGGGAGACTCAGCTGACCTAAAAGTCTCCTTCTTTCCCTTCTATTCTCCCTCTCAACCTCCCTCTTTCCTTCCATCCTTCCTTCAGTAAATCCCATTGGGGGTACTCTGTGCTTAATGAGTGAGGAAATTCACATGGTGTCTGGCCCTGCCTTGACCAGATTGGGTGCTCAACAAACATTTGAAGGACTGTCCCTGACCTAGAGCAATGGCCAAATGACAGGACAAAGGGTCTTGCCACTGGTGTCAGTAAGAAGTAGATCAGGACTTGTGCTTCAGGCTGCATAGGAAGGAGGGCAGCTGGAAAAGGTTCAGAGGAGAGAGAAGTGGAGACGGCAGAAAACAGAAGATAGGTCTGTCCCGGAAACAGTGGAGGGCTGGAACAGTGATGCTGTCAACAGTAATAGGGTCCTCAGGAAGCAGCAGACATTTGTCTGAAGGCTCAGGGATTACAATTACCCTCAGACTGCCAGAGCTCATGGGCCAGGCTATACTGGCACGAGTTCAGAGCCCAGACTTGGGTCACACAGGCCTAGGCCCAAGTCCTTATGTGACCCTGAGCAGTTTCCTCCTCTGGAGAGGACAGGGCCAGCCTCCGTGGCTAGTGAGGACTCATGGCCAAGGCCAGCCCAGCGTTCCGGGGAGCCCTAGCCAGAGAGCTAAAAGGTGGCACATGCTTGTGTGCCCAGGAGGGCATGGAGCAGGCCAGAGATGGCTTTAGGGCCTGGGAAGTGGGGGCAGACAACAGCACGGGCCCTCTCCAGGTACACAGCCCCATCCAGGAAGGGGCAGTCCTGGGGATTCCAGGCCTTCCTACAACTCAGAGTAAGAAGACCTGGCTGGGCCTCTGCTGAGTGACCCTTCCTCTCTGAGCTCCAGTTTCTCTCTAGGCAACTGAGGACTGGGACACGATTGCCAAGAATCAATGCCAGAAGAGTATGGGCATGACTTGAGCAGGGTGGGCATGGGAGAGAGCAGGTGTAGGCAGCCAGACCATAGAGGGCTGGGGGCTTTGCAAGGCCCTGCTGCCTGCAATCTGATCCCGAGGCAGCCCACCTGGGCTCTTAGGGAAGCCTGCTCTGGCAGAGGTCTTCACCCCATTGGCACCATAGCCCTCACTCACAGTCCCTGCCCACAATTAGAGCTCACTACACTCCTTTGCCATATCTATGTTTAACCTCAGGCTTTATCCCTTAGATTATAAGTTCCATGAGGACAGAAAGCACACCTGGCCTGTATGCCTCTGTCTTCTTCAGTCATGTATTTGTTGAGTACATACTATGTACTAGGCATTGTTCTAGACACGGAGGAGACATCAGAGAACAGATAGAAAACACATTCACCCAGGGGAGCCTGGCTGGCTCAGTCGAAAGAGCATGTGACTCTTGATCTTGGGATCATGAGTTAAAACCCCATGTTGGGTGTAGGGATTATTTAAATAAATAAACTTTAAAAAAAAGGTTTAAACTTAAACTTAAGTTTAAACTTAAAAAAAAAAGTTCGGGTGGCTTGATTGGTTAAGCATCCGACTCCTGATTTTGGCTCAGGTCATGATCTCAGGGTTGTGGGATCAAGCCCCATGTCAAGCACTGAGCTCAGCATGGAGCCTGCTTGAGATTCTCTCTCTCTCCCTCTCTCTCTGCACCCCCTATTTCTCTCTCTCTCTCTCTCTCTCTCTCTCTCTCTCTCTCTCTCTCTCTCAAAATAAAATAAACATTAAAAAAAATATATGGGGCACCTGGGTGGCTCAGTTGGTTAAGCATCAACTCTTGATTTTGGCTCAGGTCAGGATCTCACAGTTCGTGAGATCAAGCCCTGCATCGGGCTCCGCACTGATAATGCAGAGCCTGCTTGGGATTCTCTCTCCCTCTCTCTCTGCTCCTCTCCCTGCTCTCTCTCTCTCTCTCTTTCTCTCAAAATAAATACAATAAAAACATAATGAAAAATAAAAGGAAGGGAAAAAAAGAAAACGCACTGACCCAAAAACAAGGGATGTGGAGGGGAAGCTGGGGCTACAGGGGTCTGGAAGCTTAAAACCCTCCAGTGGTCTCTCTGGATGGAGCTGTCACCACTCACAAGGGACAGGCAAGCTCTGTAAAGCTCTGGGCATGGGTGGCAGAGCTGAAACAGGGCCAGGCCAGGCTGGCAGAGGAGGGATGTGAAGAGATTGCCCGGGATCCCATACACCATGACCTCATGGCCCAAAGGTCACAGACTGGTGCTGGGAGGAGAGGCAGCATGGAGTACAAGGCTAGTGATGTGGGGCAAACCAAGGTGAGGGGAACAGGTGCCTTCTCTCAGGGTCAGTAAAATCACTGGGTGTCAGGGCAATGTGTGTGCAGTTAATAGACAGGAGGGGCTCTAACCCAGAAGTTTTCAAACTTGCTTCTAGCAATATGCCTCTTTATTAAGCTAAAATCTTCCTTAGAACCTAAGTAATGATACTAACAGTTGGATGTGCTCTGTTGAAGCAAGTAGGGACAGTGTTTCCCATTTAGCTCTGGGCACATTCCCCCACCCCCAACAATCCTACAGTATTTCTCAGGAACCTTGGGGCCCTAAGGAACCCAGTTTGAAAACCACCCATGTAACCAATCTCTTTTATATTATAGACAAGAAAGCTGAGACCCAGAGAATGCAGCTACATGGTCCATGCTCTCCCTGAGCTCAGAGTTGATGGGGCTGACAGGCAGGTCACTGGACAATCACTGAACAATGTGATGAGTGTGGGGATGGCAGAAGCCTGGCACTGGGGAAGCCCTGGTTTGCTCAACCACATTCCAGAATGCCTCTGACATGCCACAGGTGGCGCCCGCCCAGGCAGCAGTTGGATGGTGACTGTAGAGTTCCCAGAGACTCATCCAAGGGTCCTCCTCCTTGGCAGCAGCCTACCTTCCTGACCTGATGGTACCACTCAAGGCTGCATCAAACATCCAGGCTGTGGAGCCCCACCCATTGCCCTGAAGTGACAATCCAGCTCTGCCGCAGCTGCCTATATGCCCTGGCAAGCCACCTTCTCCCACCAAGCCCCAGGTTCTCCTCTGTCAAACAGAACTGTAGTGGGGATTGCATGAAGAATCTCTACCTGTGGCTACCACATCCAGTGGCCCAGCACCAGTTGAAGGGTAGAGCTGTCTCTCCATCTTGCCTACCCACTTGACCCCCATATCCACCTTGTTTCTCAAAAAGAACATTAGGAATCGCCATTCTCTGTTTTCTTGCTACGTATCGTTGCCCAAAGGCATCTATCTCCCATGGCACACCAGTGGTTCAGAGGACCCATGTTTGAAAAACATGAGTATAGAGGCACTTGGGTGGCTCAGTCGGTTAAGCAACCAACCCTTGAGTTCGGCTCAGGTCATGATCTCACGGTTGTGAGATTGAGTGCACGTGTTAGGCTTCTCATTGAGCATGGAGCCTACTTGGGATTCTCTCTCCCTCTCTTTCTGCCACTCCCCTGCTCATTCTCTCTCTCAAAATAAATAAACATTTAAAAAAGAAAAAGAAAAACATAAGTATAGCAAAAAGTGTGGAGCCCACAGAACCACATGCTGAATGAACACAACATGTGCTTCTTTGAGCCTCTGTCTTCCTACCAGTGAGATGGGGCTAAGATCACCTGCCCACCTACCTGGAGACATAACTGTGTGAGTGAAAGGGCCTGAAACACAGAGAAGCCATAGATACCATAGACAGAGCCACTTGGTGCTGGAGCGGGAATAGCAAGGAGGGAGGAGCCAGATTTAAGTAGGGCTCCTGAGTTCCCAAGCCACACAGATGGCCCGGCCTAGAGAGGCTATGAACGCATGTATGTATGTGTGTCCCGCAGCTTTGGACCCCATCGACATCTCTAATGAGGTCTGATCCTCATTCCAGCCTAAAGCATCTGCCCAAAGCCCTGATAGGCATCCCAGAGCCTGGGGCTTCAGCCCTTGATGCCAGGTGGTACCTACATGTGAGAGGTAGTCAGGTTAGGTGGCCAGGTTGGGCAGTACCCTTTCTGCCCTTCCTGCCTGCCTGTCCCTGGGTCCCTATCCCTCCTTTCTGGAGAGGGATTTTTCACTTATTCCTTCTCTGAAACCACTCTGGGCAAGGACACTAATGTATATAAGATACATCCCTGCTCCAAATGGAAAGATACCAGGTAGGATGATCAGGGCTGTAGAGTTTTAGGGAGTCCAGACTCATCCCTAAGAGTCAGGTAAGCCTTCCTGGAGGAGGAACTGCTAAGCCGAAGCTACAGGACAAGACAAGGTTAGCAGCAGGTAAGTGGACAAAAACTCTTGATCCACTGGAGCTTGAGGTTTCCCATCTGTAAAATGGGTAGTTTAAATAATGAATGGCATGCATTTAGCACTGAGCATGGCACACAGTAGGTTCTTGATCTGCAATGGTCATTGCCGTTATTTTTGTGTTGGGCAATATAGGCATCCCAGGCAGGGGGGAACAACACATGCAAAGGCCCAGAGGCCTTTGAGGCAGGGGGATTCTTTAGGTCCTGGAAGAAGCTTGTGAGGGTCTAGGCCAACCCATAGATGGGACAATGGGAACTTACACAGACCTCGATGCAGCTCCTATTGCACACCTGGCCATCAGCTGACAGAGTCCTGGTGTCTCTCTAACCATGGAAGACTGGTGTTATCAATACATCCATTATGTAGAGGCCAGGAGAGGTGAAGTAACCAGCCATAGTCACTCAGGCAAAAAGTGGCAGAGCCTGGATGGATACCCAGGTCTCTGAGGTTTCCCATCTGCCATGAGTCATCTGGAGTGAGTCCTAGGGAGCACAAAGAGTACCTGTGCTGCCTTTACCATGGCAGCCCTGACTGGCTTCAGCCAAATCTTTGCTTGCAGACCTGTTTCTGTAGCTGCAAAAAAGGGACTGGGATTAGAATCAGTGAGCTGCCAAACAGAACCTTGCTCTGTTCTAGGCACTGAGTGCTCTTGCCTCATTGAATCCTCACAAACAGTAGAAATGGGTGCTCAGGGAGGTCAGGGAACTCTGGGAGGTCACACAACACAGAAAAGGGCTGCATTTATTTGCCCGTTTTACAGATGAGGACATGAAAGTGGCACAAGAAGCTGCAGGACTGTTTGACTCCAAAGGCGTGCCAGTCCTAACCATCTGACCACTTTGCCCCTTGGAGAGCCATGAAAAATTCTCTGGCCTTGCTGCATCCAGGGAGGGGGGATAGAGAGCCAGCTGGGCCCATAAGGATCTGTGACTTTACCTTTTGGAGAAGTAGGAAGCCCTGGACACTCCTGGACCAGATAAAAGGTAGGCTGGGCCCCCATGGCATCCCCATTTTCTCACCTTCCTCCCTGGCTGGCCCCCAACTCTGGGTTCTAAATGACCCTCTCTCCCTTTTGCATATGCAAAGTGTGAGACCCTGCCCTGGGAGAAAGAGCGGGGAGTGGTCTTCATAGCCATAACCCTGAGGTTGGGCAGCTGGAGTAAGAGTACCCACGGACTCTGGAGGCAGAATTTTCTAGGTTTCACTCCCTACTTAGCTACTTCTGGGCAGCGTGACCATGGAGAGGTCCTTATCGCTCAGAGTGTCCTTGCAAGATGATCGTAAAAATAAACCAAGAAAACATAGGCCAGGGCTTTGGATCTCCAAGGAGGCCTTCTCCCCTGTCTCAGCTGGCACCATGCCCAGACTATGGGCTCAAGACTTCTCATCTGTAAAATAGGCATAGGAAGTTTAAATAGATAATGCATGCGAATGTCCAGCACTTCCAGGGGTCCTTGGAAGGGTAGGTGCCTTGAGGGTGCAGACACCAGATGCATCCCCCAGTAGGGGTTCAGGGCTCACCCCCAAGTTTGAGGGCATTCTTTTGTGTTTCCCAGCCATTTAGCCCAAACAGGTCAGCTGAACCCATGACAGAGCCAGGCGCGATCTACCCACACCCCATCCTGATTTTGACCCATACATGGAGCCCAGAGCAGTAGCCCAGGCTTCCCACAGTGCCAGTTGGCCTGAAAGAGATTGTACGGTGTCTGGGAGAGTATCCCCAGGGGCGGGGGGGTGGGGGGGGGGAGGGTCACAAAGGACCTGGCACCAGGAACAGGGAAAGGCCTGGGATCACAGAGACCCCTGGGCATCCCAGAAAGGTCATGGGCTGCGTTGAGCAGGGGTGTCTGGAGGCCAGCCGCCTCACAGGCAGCCCAGAAAGGAGATCAGGCTAGTGCATCCGCGCCAGAGGATGGGGGAACACGCTCAGAGGCGGAAGGGGCGCGCGGAAACCCCCATGGGAAGCCGGAAGGGGCACGCGGGGCGGTTGGCCGCAGCGGGGGCGGCGGCCGTTGGAGAGCAGCGGCCTGGGCCAGGCGAGGTCTGGCGTCTGGCCAGGCCCGGGGCCACCATGACCAAGGACTCGCCCAGCCCTTTGGGCAGCGGCCGCGCGACACCCAAGAAGCCGGGTAGTCCGGGTCCATCGGCGGCGGTGCTGGAGGAGCAAAGGCGGGAGCTGGAGAGGCTGCGGGCGGAGCTGGAGGCAGAGCGGGCGCGCGGACGCGCGGCGACGCAGCGCTTCGCGTCCCAGGCGCGCCAGCTGCGGGAGGCGGCCGAGCGGGAGAGGCAGCAGCTGGTTGACCATCTGCGCTCCAAGTGGGAGGCTCAGCACGACCGGGAGCTGCGGCAGCTGCAGGAGGACATGCTGCGGGAGCGTGAGGCCGAGATTCGGCAGCTGCTGCGCTGGAAGGAGGCCGAGATGCGGCAGCTGCGGCAGCTGCTGCACCGCGAGCGCGACGGCGTCATGCGCCAGGCCCGGGAGCTGCAGCGCCAGCTGGCAGAGGAGTTAGTGAACCGTGGCTACTGTGGCCGCGCGGGGGCGCCCGACGTCGCTGCTGCTCAGTGCCGCTGTCGCCTGCAGGAAGTGCTGGCACAGCTTCGCTGGGACACCGACGGCGAGCAGGCCTCGCGCATCCGACACCTGCAGGCGGCGCTCGACGTGGAGCGCCGGCTCTTTCTCAAGTACATCCTACAGCACTTCCGCTGGCATCCCGCTTTGCCCGTCTCCCCCGACCCCCAAGCCGTGCATTCTTCGGAAGAGCCGCCCCTCCATACCGCTGGCAACTCCCCCGGGCCCCCAAAGTCCGTCTGTAAACTCGAATCCTTGAATACTGACAGCCTGAGCGCTGGCATCCGCCTGCGCTCCCGCTCCCTAGACGTGGTGCCAGCCAGGTGCTCCAGCTCCCCAGACAGCCTGCTCCACACGCCGCGCTCCTGCTCTCTCGATTCTTTGGCACCAGCACGTTCCCGCTATCTCGACAGCACCCTCAGTTGCCCCAAAGCCCCCGAATCCAAGAAGCCGGCCTCCTGGCCAGACACCCCCATCTTAGGCTCCTCGAGTCCTCCGCCCCCGCTACTCCCACCACCGCCACCGACATCGAAGCACAGGAGACCTAGTGACCCTCTAGGAGAGGACTCCGGGAGCCAGCCCTGCGAGGCCCTGACTCTCTCGCCGCCGGATCTGGACTACCAGGAGCTGGTGAAGCAGAACTCGGAACTGTCAGAGGCGTTGCAGGTGCTGGCACGCCGCTGCTCGGGACTGTGGGAGGAGAACGTGCAGCTGTGGCGCGCAGGTTTCCAGGACAAGTCCGACGAGAAGGTGAAGCGGCTCAAGGTGAAGCACGCGGAGCTTGCAGGCCTCGCGAGGCGCCTAGAGGACCGGGCCCGAAAGCTGCAAGAAACCAACCTGCGGGCTGTGAGCGCGCCTGTGCCAGGCGAGAGCCGCGCTGGCCTGGAACTGTGCCAGGCCTTTGCCCGCCAGCGCGCGCGGGACTTGTCGGAGCAGGCAAGCGAGCTGCTGGCCAAGGACAAGCAGATCGAAGAGCTGCGGCTGGAGTACCACTTGCTGCAAGCTCGCGTCGCCTCAGGCATGAATAGTGTCCCGCACCCTGGCGGGGGTGCTGCCCAAGCCCAGTGGCTCAACATCAGTGAGTTGGACCGGCTGCAGCGCGAGTCCCAGCGGGAGGTGCTCCGCCTGCAGAGACAGTTGACGATGCAGCAGTCCACCGGCTGCGCCCGAGCTGAGGCGGACGGCGAGAGCGCACCCTTCGAGGAGGCGCGGCGCCAGGTGCAGGCACTGGAGCTGGAGCTGGGCGCCCAGGCGGCCGCGGCACGGCGCCGCGGCGAGGAGGGTGAAGCGCAGCTGCGGGCGGCGCTACGCGAGGAAGCCTGGCTGGCGCAGAAGAACGCGCGGTTGCAGGCTCAGGCCGACTGGACGCGGAAGGTGGCGGCGGAAAACAGCGATGTGCGCGGGCAGCTGGGCTGCGCGTGCCAGGAGCGCGACGCCGCCGGCATGCTGGCGGAGCAGCTGCTACAGCAGGCTGCGCGCCGGCAGGACAAGCAGCAACAGCTGCAGCACGACCTGCAGAAGGCCCTGCGAGATCTCCAGGCTGCTAGGGAGGAGATGCTGGCGCTGCAGTGTCAGACTGGTTACCTTCCCCAGGAATCCCGGGAGGCCCCCCAAGTCCCGGAGGCTCAAGTCAGAGATAGTGGAAGGACCAAGTTCCAGCTGGCGCCTGAAGAGCAAGCAGCTTCACAGCCCAGTGCAGACAAACAGGGAAATCAGGAAGCTTCTCAGCTGGAAAGTCCAATTGCTATCAGGGAGCCAGCCAGTGACCCTCAAGTGCCAGACAGAGTCCCAGCCAGCGGACCTCTGGACTCCAGGTCCCTAGCCAAGAAAACTAGCTCCCAGTCGAATTCTCCCTCTGAGTTGGAGTCCATATGGACCACGGTGCCATCTTGTCCTCCTCTGGATATGGACACAGCCAGCGAGGTGGAGGATCTGGAGCCTGACGGTGTGTCCTCTACCTTGGAAGCGAGGAGCTCAGAGGCCCCCCTGACCCCTAAGCTCAAGATCTTCCTGGCTCGGTATAGCTACAATCCTTTTAAGGGGCCTAATGAACATCCTGAGAGTGAACTGCCCTTCACAGCTGGAGATTATGTGTATGTTTTGGGGGACATGGATGAAGATGGATTTTATGAAGGGGAGCTTGAGGATGGCCGGCGGGGGCTGGTGCCCTCCAACCTGGTGGAGCAGATTCCAGACAGTGACATCCTGGGCCGCCAGTCCCCCAAGTCCCCTGACTTCAGCCCTACTCGACTCCTAGGTAGACACAGCAAGTTTTTGAAAGAAGACACTGGTCACAGCTTGTTGCCTGGGAAAGCCCAGGGAGCTATGGACAAGGGGACATGCCAGATGGTGAGGGCAGGCTCCAAGACAGAAGTGGCAATAGAGATCTCAGATGCCAAGAGAGAAGAAGACAGCTGGCTGGGCTCGCTGCAGTATGGGGAGGAGAAGGGCTTCTCTAGACCCCTTCTGGGGGCCACAGGGGCTTTTGGCATGGCTCCCATGCAACTACACCTGCAGAGTGTTGCAGCCACATCAGCCAAGATTACCTGGGTCTACAGCAGCAGCAACCACCCCCACATGGTATACCTCAATGACCAGGAGCATGCCCTGACCCCAGCAGGTGTGTGCTGCTACACCTTCCACAGCCTGCATCCTAGCACACGGTACCGGGCACGAGTGGAGGTGCAGCTGCCATGGGACTTGCTGCAGGTGCACTGGGAAACAACGTCCTCCACCATCACCTTTGACACACCACTGGCAGGACCTCCTCACCCTCCTCTGGATGTGCTGGTGGAGCGCCATGCTTCACCAGGCAGCCTAGTGGTCAGCTGGCTCCCTGTAACCATCCACTCTGCTGGGTCATCCAACGGAGTCCAGGTCACTGGCTATGCTGTGTATGCTGATGGGTTCAAGGTTGCAGAGGTTGCTGATGCCACTGCTGGGAGCACCCTGTTGGAATTTTCCCAGCTCCACCTGCCCCTGATGTGCCAGAATGTCTCTGTGAGAACCATGTCGCTTTGTGGTGAGTCCCTGGATTCAGTGCCAGCCCAGATCCCTCATGACTGTTTCACCTGTCACCAATTGCCAGAGACTTCTTCCTTTAGCTACACCTGTGGTGACCTGTCTACCTGCAGAGTCACAGTCCCTGTCCATCCTCAGAGGCTGGCACTGGCTCCCCTGAGTGCTAAAGCCAGCCCCCACACTCCTGGAAGCTGCAGGGAGCCCCAGGTCGAGTTTCTAGAAGCATTCCCTGAAGAACCCTCAAGGAGGCAGTCCCCGATGTGCAACCTGAGTTCAGAGGGAGAATGTGCAAGTGTGGGGTCTGGCAGCCAACCCCAGGGGCCTATAGGGGCCCAGGAGGTCTGCAGAAAGGACTTGCTCTTTCAGAAGAGTTCCCCAAACCACAGACCACCTCTGCTCAGTGGACAGTCTAGGGGAGAAGAAAACTGCTACTGGCACATGGGTGCCAGAAAAAGCCATGCTTCGGGAGTCGTCCATCTGTTCCCAGAGTTTGGGCTTGAGAAGCAACCATATCAGGAAAAGGCTGCTTTTGAAAAGGTCCTTAGGCAGAAGCAAGATACCGATGTGTTTGCCCCTCCCCAGCTGGACACCAGCCAACCATATGTGTCTGACTTCCACAACATTTTGCAGGAGGAGGAGGCAGTGCACGTCAATCTGTGGGGCCCAGAGAGGCGAGAGCAGAGAAAGGAGTTTAGGACCCAGAACGGGAGCTGTCAGGCTCTGGGGAGCAAGAGAGAGTGCCAGCTCCTGGAGCCCAGCCCAGCACATTGTCCAGCTCCATCCAGCAAAGTCATTAAGATGTTCAGGGGTGGCCCCTCACCACTGGGGACAGAGGTGGACACTTTGGCCAGGGTCTTTGTGGCCCTCTTTGATTATGACCCCCTGGTGATGTCTGCCAACCCCAAGGTTGCAGAGGAGGAGCTAGCCTTCCAGAAAGGGCAGCTGCTAAGAGTGTGGGGCTCTCAGGACCCTTGTGGCTTCTACCATGGTGAATGCAATGGGCAAGTGGGCAACATACCTGGGCATCTGGTGGCCGAGGTAAAGGTAGGCACAGAGCAGGCTGATGGGATGTGGCATTTGCCAGCACAAGGGCACCTGTCCTCTGTGGCCCACCTCGATGACTTTGGGGGGCTCACCAGCCCCCAAGGCTCCTTTCCTATGCCCCAAGGGAACCCCTGGAGGTCACCACTGTGGACTCCAACAACCATGATGACAGCTTTGGACTATGACCCCAAGGATGGGCGAGCAGGGGGCCAGGTGAAGGACAAGCTGTCACTGAGGGCAGGGGATATGGTCATGGTCTATGGGCCTGTGGATGACAAGGGATTCTATTATGGGGAGTCAGGTGGTCACAGGGGCCTGGTCCCAGCCCACCTGCTGGATCACCTTCCCCTCCATGGAAAGTGAGCAAGGCTCCTGCCGGGGTAGTGGTCTCTGGCCACCCACACCCCGCCAGAGGAGAAGCGAGAACTGGGACCCTAACTCCAGCATCCCTCCTCGACTCTGTGAGCAGCACTTGCTCAGAATGTCACTGTGAGAAATTGACACCAGTCCCCAGGAGTCCCCTGGCCTCTGAGAGGAGCAGGGCTTCAGTCTGAACTGAGCTGTTCCCAAAAGAAAACAGAACAAGCAGCCCACGAGAGTCTGACAGACTGTTTTGGAGTTGTCAGTGACTATGACAGGTATTTGGAGAAGGGCCTTTTTCTGTGCTCAGTATGCATTTTCTCTAGGAGTTTCTTTAGAAGTGTCCTCATCCATTGCGTTGTATGAAAGTCTCAAGAAAAGCCTGCCTCTTAAAAAAAAAAAAAAAGTGACCAGAATGTTATTTTTCTATCTTATGTTCAACCCCTCATTAAAATGTTCATAGAAAAAAGAAAAATAATACTTCAGAAGTAAAAGCACAACCAAGGGAAACACAAATATACCTCTCTTCCCCTCTCTCTTCTGTCCAGGGGTCCTGCAATGGCTGCAGACATGTGTTCCCAGCTGGGGAGGGCACCTCCTTATTCTTTGGAGGGGGCTTAGCTTACGGTCTTCTGGCAGGACTATACAGGTGTCAAGCCAAGAACCAGGGCTGAGAAGCAGGGCCCCAATGGCTCAACGAGGTTGACATTTCCCACAGGCTTCCCTGCATGTGGCCTGTGTCCCTGGGTGCCAGCCTTTATGGAGAGTGGGATCAGTGTCTCCCGATTGGGGATCCCACTCTGCATGGTGTTAGTAATTGCCCCCTTTCCCCAGGGCTTCTCTCTGGGAGGGTGTTTCTATATTTACCCCATCTTTTTTTAAATTTTTTTTTTCAACGTTTATTTATTTTTGGGACAGAGAGAGACAGAGCATGAATGGGGGAGGGGCAGAGAGAGAGGGAGACACAGAATCGGAAACAGGCTCCAGGCTCTGAGCCATCAGCCCAGAGCCCGATGCGGGGCTCGAACTCACGGACTGCGAGATCGTGACCTGGCTGAAGTCGGACGCTCAACCGACTGCGCCACCCAGGCGCCCCTATTTACCCCATCTTGTAGAAGAGACTCTGAGGCTCAGGGGGTCCCCTCTTGTCAGGTGACACAGCTGAAAAGCTGTTTCCTCCCACAGTCTTCCTGGCTCTCCCTCTAGGAGAGCGAGAATGAAGGGTGGTCTTCATCCTTCTCTGCCTTTTTTATAAAGTTTTATTTAAGTAATCTCTATACCCAATATTGGGCTGGAAATCACAACCCCGAGATCAAGAGTTGCATGTTCTTCCTACTGAGCCAGCCAGATGCCCCCATCCTTCTCTGCTTCTGTTTGATACTCTTTTGTTTCCCTGAGTACAGCAATGATGTCAAAGGAAGGGCACTGGGTGCAGGAGGAAATGACCAGAAGCATTTCTGGGCATGCGAAGGATTGGAGCCACTAGCAGTTTCCTTGGGGAGTTGGCAAATTAGGTCCGGAGGGTTCCACCATCTGTCTCAGGGGCTGAAGGCAGGAATTAGGAAAGAGCGGGCCCAGGGGTTGTCTCAACCTGACACACAGCTGCCTTATCCTCAGAAAACACAGGAATGTGGCAGCTGTGGTGTGCACACACACCACTCATGAGTGGAAGGCTCCGCTCCAGGTCTCAGGCTGGGAAGGAAACTGTTCCTTGTTCCCCATCGACAGGGGAGGTAAATCATCCCTTCTCATGTTTATATCCACCCATTTTACAGTGAGAAGGCATGCTCAGAACGCCCTGCAGCTAGCCTGTGGAGGCAACCCAGACGGATTCACAATTTGTTTTTAATTCTGATAAAATATACATAACAAAATTTACCATCTCGACCATTTTTTATTTTTATTAATTTTTTAAAAGTTTCTTTATTTGGAGGCACCTGGGTAGCTCAGTTGGTTAGGCTTCCAATTCTAGATTTCCACTCAGGTCATGATCTCATGGTCCGTGAGATGGAGCCCCACATCCAGCTCTGCACTGGCAGTGTGGAACCTGCTTGGGATTCTCTCCCCCTCTCTCTCTGCCCCTCCCCAGCTCGAACGGTCAGCAGGGACAGCAGAAGCAAAGGCCCAGAGGCATGAGAATAATGAGTGATTGAATATTTGGGGGAAACTCAGGGAGCAGGAGAAAGAGACTGGGACAGGTACCTATCCTCTGGTGAAGGCCCCCTCTCCTGGAAGGGCTTCAAAGTCCCTGGGAACTTCCTGCTTCCGCCACCAGGGGGCAGCCTGGGTGAACCAAGCGTTGTTCCCCAGGGACTGTACACCTGGGCAGACCTGCCTGGGCCCACACCTGCCTTCTCAGGCCCTGTGCCCTGGTGTCAGGGTAAGCAGAAATGTCTCTTTGAACCGGAAGGCCTTGGATTCAGGCCCCACCTATCCCTGTTCTCTCCCTCCCCTCTCCCCAATACACCCAGAGGAGCCCCTCCTCCCTACCGCCAACAGTTGTCCTTCTGGGCACCCCAGTGTCAGGCTTGGCAGGTCTGACACCTGGCCATAGGAAGGCCTTACTCTTCAGAACTCTTTTCACAGTCCTGTTCCTACAAATCCTAGTTTCCTTGAAGCCACAGGAAGTTTTAGTGAGTGAATAAAGAAGTTCAAGCCCTGGTGGCCTGGAGGGGGCAGGGTCAGGGAGTGGTGGAACAGCTGGGCTCAGAAACCCAGCCAGCTAGGTCCAAACCCTGGCCTGCCAGCAGACAGCTGGAAGGCTTGTCTGAGCCTCAGTTTCTTCATCTTTTTTTGAAGGCTATTTTTTAAATTAAATATATATATTTTTAATGTTTGTTTATTTTGAGAAAGAGCACAGCAGAGGAGAGGCAGAGAGAGAGGGAGAGAGAGAATCCTAAGCAGACTCCTCACTGTCAGCACAGAGCCCGATGCAGGGCTCAAACTCACAAACCTCAAGATCACGACCTGAGCCCAAATCAAGAGTCAGACGCTTGACCGACTGAGCCACCCAGGTGCCCCAGTTTCTTCATCTTTGGCAGGGCTGGGAGTGAGGGCAAGTGGTTGTCTTGAGCAGATCATGTGTACAGAGCTCTCAGCCCAGGGTCAGGACCCAAAGGAAGACCAAGAAAGCTGGTAAGGACACAGGTTGCAGGGGCAGATGGGGCTGGGTCCAGCTTGCTTCCTGCAAGGGCCCTGAGAACCTGAAGACTTGGAACAGAGGCACAGGAAGGCCACGCGGGTCTAACGAGGTGGGTAGGCTAGGAAGGAGCAGGTGCCTGGTTGTGGCCTGCCCTGGGGCCCCTCCCCAACTGACCAGACCACCTGGAGGCCCAAAGCCTGCCCAGGCCTGCTCAGGAGGGGATGGAGGATGGAAAGCCCAGCTGGCCAGAGGGCAGAGGAGCCTAAGGAGTGGGCAAAGGGGCAGCATCCAGGGAGCCTGGAAAGTTCTGGAGCAAGGGTCACCAAGCCTGTCCTGGTGCTGTCCACTTCTGCCCAGGGGCCTCTGGTCAGGGCAAGTCTCAGCACCTCACCAGCCCTCCCCCCATGGAGGAAAGGCTTTCAGTTATTTCTCATCAGAGACCTTGTTTCTTGCTCCCACTCCCCACAACATGGTTATGGGTTATCCCATTTCACATGTTAAAAGAGAGACCCAGTGGCAAGAGAATAGCAACTGCCACAAAAACAGCATGAGGACACCCAAAGGACTCCTTTTAGCCTTTCCCAAGGCCCATCTGCCATAGGGACCCCTGTCCTGCCTGAGCCCCCTGGAACTAGTCCGTCCCTCCCCCTTTACCTATTGGTGACCTGCTCCCTCTAGCCCTTTGTCACTGTGAATTTTCAAAGTATCAGGACTCAATTAAAAAAAAAAAAAAAACTCAAAGATACTTCTGAGGCCCATTTTAAGCTCATTCCACCTTTTGGTCACACCCCCTTCTGCCTATCTCACCCCAGTGGAAGTCCGATGGGTGGGGGTATGTGGGAGATCAGAGGTTCCACCTAAGGTCTTGTGAAACCAGGTGGAGCTGCCTCCAGGAAGCAGGGCATGAAGGCTTCCTGGGGCCATGGTGGCACTATTGACACCTCATCTGGCCCCACAGGTGCAGTCAGCCTCTGAGCTCAACCCCAGCTGTCCCTGTCCCAGGAGGTGGGTGGGTCTGCAATGGGTCTACTCTGGGCTGCAATATCCAGTATTTGCAAGTTCCCCCTGTCTCAAAAGCCCTGGCATCTGATACCTGGCTATAGGCCTGTGTACCTGAACCCCCAGGTGAACTCTCTTCAAATCTTCTGGTAACTGACCACCTGGCAGGCTAGTACTTGCCTGCCTGAAACTCTAGGACATTGACCTCAGCCTGGGAGACCCCACTGGCCACACCCCTTGAGCAGAGTGTTTTGGCTAGAGGGTGCCCTCTTGGGGGCTTGGCCCCTTTTGCTCATCCTGAGAGTGAGGTGGGGGCTGAATCCGAATCGAATTCTGAATCACCTACTTCAGGTAGGGCAACCTCAGGCAGTTTTTGTGATTCTCAACTTCACTTTTTTCTAAAACTGGCCTTCCAGCTGGGCTGCTCTGCCCCTTCAGCCAGCTTACTCCAAGATGTCCTTCAAAAGTGCCCTCCATCTAGTCTCTGGGCAGCTTCTCCATCTGGCCCCACCCTCACAGGGTTTAGCTGCCCCTCCCTTGAGCATGAACAGCCCCCAGGCATAATCCCTGTAAATAAGTAAATTATTCATTCCAATGGCCTCTCCCATCATACTAGGTCTAACTCCACATTTCACCCTCAATACCTGGCATTGGGGTTTGTGGGCTGGCACGTTCCTAATTTAGGACAGGGGCACCAACTGGCTGTAACTGAGACAGTCCCAAGAAAGTATTGGCCTGGAGCTATCGTTGGGTGCTTCCAAATGAGAACTGACCTTTATGAGCCCTCACCATGTGCCTTAGCTCACGTCCTGCTCACAAGCAACCCTATCCAGATGGTGTAATTATTTTTCCCTTTTACAGATGGAGAAACTCAGGCTCAGAGAGGGGAGGTCATTCATCAAGGTCATTCAGTTGGTAGGAGAGTCAGGGTCTGAACCCAGGTGTGTCCCTTTGCCCCTTGCCCTTATCTGGAGGATTCCTCCCCCAGCCTGGGGGCAGGCCCTGGGTCTAGGGAGGAGAGCAGAGGGAGGGATAGCCAGGAATTCAAATTGGTAGAGTTGGTTGGGGGGAGGGCAGGAGGTGCTGGGGAGTGGCCAGTAGTTAAGGCTTGGGCAACAGGGTGCTCTGCAGAGCTTCGCTTCAGGGAGGGAGGGGACAGTGGGGCAGGCACAAACCTGCTGGGCCAGAAATGCCCAAGGGTCTCCAGGGGAAGGCATCGGGAAGGTGGCTGTGAGCTGGGGCCAGCAAAGCAACCCAGGGGGGCAGGCCAAGTAGAATTGGGCACTGAGGCCCCACCCCAGAACCATGGGGATTTAAGGAGAAAGAGGCCTCGGAAAGGGCAGGAGGCCACATTTTCTAGAAGGAGGGAGTGGTCAGCCTGCACAAGGTCAGGCAAGATAAGAGTCACTGGGCCCAGCCTCCCTCGTGACTGTGACCAGAGGCTACTGTCTCAGCCCAGGGGCTTCCGTGTACTGGCCATGGTGGAGTTGGCCCCCTCCCCCACTACCACATGAACCCTGGTGATGAGGAAAGCCTTCCCGAAAGAAAACTGCAAAGTTGGGGGACACCTGAGTGGCTCAGTTAGTTAAGCATCCAACTTCAGCCCAGGTCATGATCTCACGGTTTGTCAGTTCGAGCCCCAAGTGGGGCTCTGTGCTGACAGCTCAGAGTCTGGAGTCCACTTCAAGTTCTGTGTCTCCCTTACTTTCTGCCCCTCCCCCATTCAAACGCTGTCTCCCTCTCTCAAAAATAAATAAACATTCAAAAAAAGTTTTAAAGAAAACTGCAAAGTTGGAATTTGGAAATTCCAAGCCCTCCCCACTATGCAGCCTTGGTCCACTCCTACCTCTATGGCTACATGAGCAGAGGCCCCCGGGGTACTTCTCAGTGCTCCATAACTCTGTTCCCTGCTAAGATTCCAGAGGAGACTGCCCTCTTAACTCCTGCCCCATTCAGCTTCTGGAGAGGAACCTCACAAGGGAAATGAACATTGCCTCACCTTGGCCTCACCTTTTGCCCTAAGGTACTTTGCCCACTTTACCCCCCTCTCCCCATCTGCTAAGGCTCTGGTGGGCTTCTGCCTGTCCCATACAAGCCAATGAGGCAGATACAGCTATCAGCCCCATTTACAGGTGGGTAAACTAAGGCCAATAGAGGTCAGTACTAGGGCAGCTGGCTGGTCACCATTACAGCCAGGATTTGGATCCAGGTCCAACCTCCTCTCCTTGAGCTTACCCCAGAAGCACAGACCCACCAACCTTTGTCTCTACCTTGCTCTTCACGGAGCCAGGACTGGGCCTCCTCCTTCATCCATCCATTCAGTGGAGCCAGCAGCTATTCAGGCACAGGGGTCTCGGCATCCTGCAGAAAGACCCCAGAACAGACACTGCCAGTCTAATGGTAGAGGCAACCAAGAAACCAAAGGGTTTAGTGGGAGGTTAATCAAAAGGGGGAGGCTCAGGGCCTGAGTGGGCTTGCAACCAAGTAGAAGACAGGCAGTTTTCCAAGAATGGTAACCAAGTAGAAGACAGGCAGTTTTCCAAGAATGGTAAGCCTCACTGAAATCTTTCTTTCTTCTTTATTTCATAATGGTTTTTCCCAAAAAATAACAAAAGTAATACGTAGAGGGGGGAGTCAGTTAAGCGTCTGACTGTTGATTTCGGCTCAGGTCATGATCTCACAGTTTGTGGGTTTGAGACCCACGTCAGGCTCTCTGCTGACCACGGAAGCTGCTTAGGATTCTCTCTCCCTCTCTCTCTGCCCCTTCCCTCTCAAAATAAATAAATTAATTCCTTAAAAAAAGTAATACATAGAGGTGATATAATAATTTCAACAATATAGGAGATTAAATGTGGAGTTACATGTGAAGACTCCATCCTCCCCCCCCCCCCATTTCCCCTCTTCCCCTGAGGTTCCCACCCAAACTTTCTTTAGGGATTTATGAGCATAGATAGAAACGGAAACATACAGAATTTCTAAAAACCATCAATGTGATTACATTTTACATATTGTTCTACATCTTGCTTCTTCCACTTAGGAGAATGTCTTGGCCAATAGTAAACTTTTCACTTTCGTTAGCCAGTCTGTCTGGTGACAGTGTCACTGTCTTCAGCTGGGCTCCAGGGCTGTGTTGCTTTCCCTTTAGCCTTCCCTGGGTTGCAGGTGGAGTGGACTTGTCTACACGCTTCCAGTGCAAGCATGTTCAAGCCTCCTGCTGCTGGCCTGGGCTGACAAAGAGTGCACCAAATCGTATGTATTGACTGTGTAGGTGCCTGCTGCCATCCTAGCTACTTTCTGCAGCGGTCGAGAGCAGATGATCGTGGCTTGAGCAGAGTAGGGAGAGCGAGAGATGTGACCAAAGAAGCACCTACATCAGTAAGGTCTTCACAGGTGGTGCAAGACCTGAGAAGCAGATAGGGAGTGGGGACGGACAATGAAGGGCAACTGTTTTAGAGCAATCAGATGAAGTTGTACTAGGAGCAGCATTGCAGCAGATGCTGAAACATAGCTTGCCAGGTAGAGGGCACAGCATAGGCAAAACCTCTTCCTTGGCCCTACAAACCAGGGCAGTCAGTTTCTCCGTTATGACCTTGCAAAGCAGTCTGCACATCTCTTTGCCCGGATCCAACCCTCCTCTGAATAATATTCTCTCATCTCCTGCCTTGACCATGGTCTTCCAGGGCCAGGGACCACCACTGGGGTGTTTGCTAACATGGTGCCCACCTCATCATCCACGGTATCAGCAACTGTCAATTGAAGGACAAATAGAGTGTGTGGCCTCTCTTGGGCCCAGGGTGTCTGGCTCTGCCTGGGTTGTGGATGGCAAAATGAGGGGAGGTGGGTAGTGAGGAAGCCTCTCCCCAGCAAGGCATGGCCTTCACTCTAGGGAATATGTGGGGGGACTTTTCTTCAGATGGGGTACTGTTCTAAGAGGCTGCACCAAGCTCTTACCTGTCAGAGGGGCTTGGGTTTGAGCTTAGCTGTGTGACCTTGAACAGGTGACCTTAACCTCTTTGAGCCTCAGTTTTCCAATCTATAAAATGGGATCATAACAGCATCCTTTTCATAGGTGGTGATGAGAAACAGCAAGCCCATGTGTGTACAGTGCTTTGCTCACATGTAGAGTAAGGACTCAGTGTTGGGAGCCAATCACAGCAACCAGGAATTGGTGAGGCTGATGTTCTTGCAAGGGATATTCTGCTTCCCAGTTGAGTAACCTGAATACCAGGTTTCTGCAGTGCCATTCTATCTCCTGTGTGTACCACTCACATTACATCCTTTATGGTAAGGAATAAATGAACGCTACATGGCTCGGGAAGCAGTAGATGGGGTGCATGGTGGTCGGAGGGAATGAGGTGGGAGTTGGAAGGAAATTCATTCATGCATTCATTTGACTTTTTAGTGGAGCCTGACTATTTGGTGGCAGGCATGAGCTGGGTAATGGGTCTACAAGAATGAACAAGACAAAGTCTTCCTGCTGTCATGGAAACTGCCCATCAGCAGCATCAGGACTGCATCAGGGTGAGCAGACTGGGGGCAGAGGAAACTTCCTGAAGGAGTTGATGTCTGAGCTGGGGAGGAGTTGGCCAGGCAGAGGTGGGGAGAAGGAGGAAGGGTGACACAGGCAGGAGGAGCCCTGGGTGCTAATGGCCAGAGGTGAGAGGAAAAATCATGGTGTGTATAGGAGCGGAGAGTTTGTCAATGTGGTTTGCTCTTGGGATGGGGGCAGTGAGATGTGATTTTACATGGGGTATACTTACATTAAAATACTATAGGTTGTTTATCTGAAATTCAAATTTAACTAGGCATCTTGTATTTTTAAAATTTTTTGTTTTAAGTTTATTTATCTTGAGAGAAACAGAGACAGTGCAAATGGGGGAGGGGCAAAGAGAGAGGACAAGAGAGAGAATCCCAAGCAGGCTCTGTATTGCCAGCTCTGTATGAGCCAGATGTGGAGCTTGAGCCCAAAAAGCCGTGAGAGATCATGACCTGAGCTGAAACCAAGAGTTGGAAGCTTAACGACTGAGTCACCCAGGCACCTCTAGGCATCCTGTATTTCATTTTATTTCGTTTCATTTTTTTATTTTATTTTATTTTATTTATTTTATTTTATTTTATTTTATTTTATTTTATTTTATTTTATTTTATTTTATTTTATTTTATTTTATTTTATTTTATGTTAGAAAGCATGCCAGGGAGGGGGGCAGAGGGAGAGAGAGAGAGACAGAATCTTAAGCAGTCTCCACACCCAGCACAGAACCTGACTCAGGGCTAGATCTTGTGACCATGAGATCATGACCTGAGCTGAAATCAGGAGTCTGGATGTTTAACCAACTGAGCCACCCAAGCGCCCCAGCATCCTGTGTTTTTTATATTTGTTAAACTTGGCTATCATGTTAAGGCACTGTGATTTACCCTTTGGGGATATTTTGTATCATTTGTTTTCCTTTTGTTTGTTTTTTAATTGAGAAAAGACGATGGTAAAAGTGACACATCAGCTCTACTGTCCGTCCTTGATCCATACTACATGACATAGCAATCATAGAGCTACTTTATCCAGGGCTTGCCAGAGCTTGCCAGAGCCTGATTCTGTACTCTATCTGACAGTTTCATCTTAATCAGTCCTCACAAGAGCCCCATGGGCAGGTGCCATTATTATTCTCAAATGACTGATGAGGAAAGATGATCAGAGAGGTTAGGTCCCATACTAGACACACAGAGGGAGCTGGAGTGCAAAATAAATCCAGTTCTCAATGGTTCTCCTATCCTCATTACTGTGTGGTTTTTATATTTCCATACTACCTTCCACCCAAATAGAGTTTTACGGGGTTGCTTTCAGTGAGAACAAAATCTTGAAACCTGCCATTTTCGGGGCGCCTGGGTGGCGCAGTCGGTTAAGCGTCCAACTTCAGCCAGGTCACGATCTCGCGGTCCGTGAGTTCGAGCCCCACGCCGGGCTCTGGGCTGATGGCTCAGAGCCTGGAGCCTGTTTCCGATTCTGTGTCTCCCTCTCTCTCTGCCCCTCCCCCGTTCATGCTCTGTCTCTCTCTGTCCCAAAAATAAATAAACGTTGAAAAAAAAAAAATTAAAAGGTTGTAACCCTTTAAAAAAAAAAAAAAAGAAAAGAAACGTGCCATTTTCATTTACTATATCGAAAACATTCCCCCAAATTTTAAAGTTTAAGTGCTTATGTACTATTGCACTAGAAGCATGCTTGGATTTTATTAAGTGCTTGGCAGGAAATGGGCTTGAGGGTGAACACTGGATGTGGGGAGACCGTGCAAACCTCAGAACAGAGATGGTAGGAGTCTAGTACAATATGATTTAGAAATCCTTTCTTCCCTCCTTGGATTTTTCTTTTTTCCTTCTGAGTTTATTTATTTATTTTAAATATTTTAAAGTAATCTCTATACCCAACACGGGCTTGAATTCATAACCCCAAGATCAGGAGTCCCATGCTCCACCGACTGAACCAGCCAGGCACTCTCGTCTTTCTGATTTTAAAGGGACTATGTACTAAATATGGAAAACTTGGAATGTTCAGGAAAGTTAAAGAAGCAGGAATAACAAAACCTTAACAGGCTTGATATGAATTGCTACACCATTTGGGAAGTATACCAGGTAGGACCTATCCAAATTGAAAATGTTCACGTATCATTTAGCCCATAGAGTCTATTTCTAGTAAACTATTCTGCACAAGTGAAGGCAGAAGGATGTAAAAATATATATTCAATGACTTTAAAAATTGTTTTTTAAAAGCACCAAACTGGGGTCCCTGGCCGGCTCAGTTGGAAGAGCATGAGACTCTTTGTCTCGGGTCATAAGTCTGAGCCCCACATTACATGTGGAAATTAGTTAAAAATAAAATCTTTAGGGGTGCCTGTGGTTCAGTGGATCCTCTGACTCTTGGTTTTGGCTCAGGTCATGGTCCCAGGGTGGTGGGATCAAGCCCTGTGCTTTGGGCTCTGTGTGAGTGTGGAGCCTGCTTTTATCCCTCTCTCTCTCTCTCTCTCTCTCTCTCTCACTCTCTCTCTCTCCCCCTCCCTCCCTCCTTTCCTCCTTCCCTCTGTCCCTCTCTCTGGTTTGCACACACACTGTCTCAAAAAAAAATCTTAATATATATATATATATATATATATATATATATATATATATATATAAACACTAAACTGTAAGTAATCTGAAAAGCTATGATTAAGGGAAGTGTTTATGGAACCCTCATACTCTGGAATCTGTTAGCTATTAAAAAGTGAATTGTGTGATATGAACTAGAAAGATGTCTGTGATAGCTTCTTAGGGACAAAGAACAGATGTCCTGTAAGTTCTAAAGTGACTTGCCATTTATATGGTATATTATTTTGTAGTTTTAAAAAAGTAAGATTGTTGTGTAACGTGAACAGATACCTGTTGATGTCAGATGTACATGTCAGACTGCTAATGTTACTTCAGAAAACATATGGGAGTGAGGGGGAAGGAGAATGAGAAACTTTAAAAAAATGTAGCTGGAAATATTCCTATTAGAAATGTTCCTTTTGTAATAAAACACTAAAATATACATGTGCATGAAAAAAAAAATCCCAACCCCTAGAGAGAACCTCTGTAAATATTTTGGTGTGTTTTCTTCAATATTTTGCATGTACCTATATATATTTGTGCACTTTTTATTCTTAATATCATTTGCACATTTCCAGATCATAAAACATCTTTGTAAACACCATTTATAGTGGCTCCCTTACATTTTCTCTTGTGGGATATTTGACCAATCCCCTGTTGTCAGACATTTACTTTGTGTATGATTTTTTTCATTATTATAAATGACACTTGAAAAAAATTGATTGTACATTAATTTTCAAATGCAAATAGAACAAGTGACTACTGAGTGCCTATTAAGTCTCAGGTGTGTTCTTGGCATTGGGGTTCCAAGCTTATGATCTGGTTAGAAAGATCATCAAGCATATGGTCTACAAATGTGGTTAATTTCTTTAAAACAGAGTCCCAGAAGATGGATTACTACTGCTCCAAGGGGGTATTGATCATTTGAAAAGATTTTTATACTTGGCTCATACTGCCAAATTCACATTCAGAAATTTTGAAGCAATTTATGTACTTCCAACAATATATGAGAGTGATTACTCATCAGACCCCTGCCTGTTTGAAGATTATAATTTGAAACTGATTCCTGAAAATAAAACCAAACCCTCAGTATGTTGTAGTTTATTATTTTTTTTAATGTTTATTTATTTTTGAGACAGAGAGAGACAGAACATGAATGGAGGAGGGTCAGAGAGAGGAGGAGACAGAATCTGAAGCAGGCTCCAGGATCCAAGCTGTTAGCACAGAGCCCGACAGGGGCTCGAACTCATGGTTCTGGTCCGTGAGTTCATGACTGAGCCAAAGTTGGACGCTTAACTGACTGAGCCACCCAGGTGCCCCAGTATATTGTAGTGTTAACTTGCATGTCTTTGGTTAGTAGAGTATTGACATTTTTTCAGTAGTTTCTTCGATCACAGAATGTGCCTTTTCTTCCTTACCGATGTTTGATATTTCTCTTTTCATTTGTTATGTTCTTACCATTTCTAGGATCTGTTTCTAGGCTTTTTGTCCCCTTTCTTTCTTGGTTTGTACCACACTGAATTGACTGTGGTAGCTTTATAATTTAAGTATTATTAAAGCAAGTCCACCTTCATTTGTGGGAAATGAGAGCTGGTTTTGGTTATTTATTCTTTCAGGTGAACTTAGAATTTTGTCAAGTCCTGTTAGGATTACATTAATTTTACACATTACATTAAATATACATTTACATTTAATATACTTTAAATTTATGCATTAATCTGGAAAGAATGGTCGCATAACCAGCCTTCAAGAGGGGGTCTTGGCTAGTGCTAGGGCACAACTTCTCTGCATGGCAAGTCTGGGTTCCTCTCTCAGACGTTGACAGTGGTGTGTTCTTTTGTTTGGTGTTCAAAGTAGAGAGAGGTCCATTAAGTAACTCCCTAGAGAAGCGGCCACGCTCGGGGCCAGCTCCAGTCCCTCAGCAGGCCATCGGGCCACGAGCTTGGGTCCAGGCGGGCCAGCTTAGGCGCGTCGCTTGACCCCAGGGGCCAGTGAGGGTTTGTGGTCACCGGAAGGGGCTGGCTGAACACCGAATGCTCGAGACCTCCGCGTCCTCTGAGCAGGTAGGGCCAGCCCGGGGGGCTGCGAGAGCGGGGACCCGAGGGGTCGCGGGGGTCAGGGGTGGGGGTGGAGTCCCTTTCCCTACAGGACACAAATAACTTGGGCCTCCTTGGGAGCCCAGATCACGCCACCTGCAGTCCCCGGGGGCTGCGCCTTTGACGGCGAGGTCCCTGCGGGGGGCACGGAGCCAGGGTGCGAAAGTGTCCTGGAGGTGGGGCGCAGGTTGCTAGGGGTTGGGGGGGGCTTCAAAGGGGTCAGGGTCAGGCTCAAAGGGGGTCAACTCTGCGTGTGTGGGCTGGGCGTGGGCATGTGGGGGTCCAGAGTCCCCATCCCAGGGGGTTGGGCGGTCCGGTTGTTTCGGGGTGAGGTCGCGGTCCTACCCCTGCACCTGGGGTCTGGGTCAGGCGGGGCGCCCACCGTCTGGGTCCCGGGTGACTCCTGCGCGCCCCTCCCCCCACGGCGCCGTCCAGCAGGCCCACCGCCCCGCCCTGCCCAGTGTTCGGACCTCTCGCCGGCTCCGCCCCGCCCCTCTTGCCCCGCCCACAACGAGACCCCGCCTCAAACCGCCCCCGGCCCCGCCCCGCCGCTCGCCCATTCAGATGTGGGTCAGGGGTGAGCGGGCGGCGCCGACGTCACAAGCTTCCAAGATGGCGCCGGGCGGGCGGCTGTGAGCGGCGCTCGGGGCGCGCTGGGCGGGGAGCCGAGCCGGGCCGGCGGCGGGCGGACGGGGCGGGCGCAGGCGGCGCAAGCCGGGCGCCGAGGACAAGGGGCCGCGGGCAGGGCCGGCCGGCCGGCGGGCGGAGCGCCGCCGCCGACGCACACGAGGTGAGAGGCGGTCAGGGGCAACGGGGGGCGCGGGCGGGCGCGCCCCCGGGGAGAGGGGCGTGGGCGGGCGCGCGCCCGCCGGGTCTGGGCGGGGGCGCACGCGGGACCGCTGGCTGGACCCAGCCCGCCGGGGCTTTGTGGTCCCGGTGCCCGGCAGGGCGCGAGCGGCGGGGGACCCCGGGCACAAAGCCCCGGGGCCGCGCCAGGCCGGGCGCGGGTCTGCGGAGCGGGGGTCGGCCGGCGAGCGGGCGCCGGCTCTTTGTGCCTTTTCATTAGCAATCTAATCCGAACAGCGTCGGGAGAGCTGCGCTGCCTGACAGGCGGGCGGGCTTCCATTATGCAAACGGCCCAGCGCCTGCGGCCGCCCCTCATAAGGGGATTTTGCTATTTCCAGAACTGCGGCGCTCCTCTGCCTGCGGTCCCCTTTTCTTGCCCCCTCCCTGCGGGAAGACCGGCCTGGGCAGGGGCAGGGTTGGCCTTGGAGGAGCCGCTCCCAGAGGACCAGGCCCTGCGGCTGGTGGGCTCGCTGCCCTGCCCCCAGACCTCTCCTGTAGGCAGCCACTTGGCAGGAAGAGAGATGGGCTTGGGGGAGGGGGTCGGCTGGCAGGGGGAGGGGACCGGCTGGCAGAGGAAGGGGGCTGAAGGGCCCCAGCTTGTCACTCTGTTTATCTACTAAGATGGTTCATATTCACGTAGATCTAGTTGGTTGGGGGTAGGGGTAGGGGGGGAGGCAGGGATGCCTCTCCCTGGGGGGCAGTGACTTCTGGAGAGCAGGGAAGGAGGTCAGATAATGCGCCCAGCGGCCCCACCCAGAACAGCGTGGGACTGCCTGGAGAAGGGAGCCCAGTGCTGATCCAGATGGGTTGGAACGTTTTTGAAGTTATTTATCCATGCCTTCTATCCCCTCCACCCCCAGTGTCTTTTTCTAGTAGGAGTTGCCAAGCACATCTGGAAAGCTAGGTTCCCGCGCCCCCCACCCAACGCCCCAACAGCAAGGAGGGGTGTAACCCGGGGAGGCCACCCCTCTGACATATGTGGTGGGGGGGAGGGGCAGAGCTTTGCCCATAGGAATCCTGTGGCGGTGGATTGTTGACTGATGTGGGGATTGCTGTGCCTCTTGTCCTGGGGGGCTGGGTGGGGGGGAAGGAGAGCTGGCAGGTAGTGGAGGTGCCTCCAGAGCTTCTAGGCTGAACTTGGGTCTGTTCTCGAGGGACTTTGGCTGGAGGGATGGAGCTAGGTCACTCAAACCCAGGACCTTTCTGGAGCTGTAGCATTTATTGCTTCCTGGCTCCTGGCTTTACTTCTTCGCCTCCATTCCCATCTGCCAACCCTGGACTCCTTGGCCCTTTCTGCAGACATTTTCAGTAGCACAGGCCATGTGGCTGGTCTGTAGCCCTGGCTCAAGGAGAGACTGTACACTTAGAACAGGGTTGCTGGAGTGGTCTGAAAAAAAGCAGATGGGCCGGCCTCAGGCTGGCCTCTAGAGACAAAGCTGTGTGGTGAGATTGCTGGTTTAGCGGGCTCTTAGCACCAAGAGTGGGGGGGGGGGGATGGGAAGCTGATACTTGGGGGTTGAACTGAGTCTTTTGGCCCAGGAGTAGGTCACCCTGCATTCCAGGGAACCTTTGGTCCTGTACAGTTGGGGTTATGAAAATCTCTGGGTCCCATGGGCAGGCAGTAGACTCAGAAGGCTGGGAGGGGCTCCCCACCTGACTGCCTGCTTCAAGGGTCGGAACTCCCAGGTTGGTCTGCCTTCCTTTGGCTTCTGGCTTTCTGCAGACCAGTTTTGGGGAGTTGCTGAGTGCCTCTTGCCCAGCTTCTCTGGCCGTTTGACTCAGTGCTGGTGTGTGCCCAGAATTTTCCCTGCAGTGTTTTCCTGCCAGTTGTTAGGACTTGTAGATTAGTCACTCAGCTTTTACAAGCAATTCCTGAAAAGAAAAATCTCCCTCTGGTTGCTGGCTCTGCTTAGAGGAAGAAGCAGCCCGAGGGAGCCAGGTCTGTAATTAAAGCAAAACTGAAATGATTGCTTCAATTGCTGGAAGGAGAAGAAGAGGCGCAGGTGGGGCAGAGGCGATAAGTCCTGTCCTGCTGCGCAGTACCTGCTCTGGGGACAGGTAGGCACGATCCTGTCTTCATTCCCTGGTCTTGGCCGGCAGCCCAGCCTTCTCCACAAGCTGCAGTCCTGGATTAATCCTCACGTAGTGTTTTCTTTCCATAGATCAGATTTCTCATTTTGTTAATAAGCACAGCCTCCGATCCACTTGAAGTCAGCTGTCGTGGACTTGGAGCAACAGGGTTTTGCATTATTGAGCTGACAGGCCTGCTGCCTTCCCGGTGTCCTTATTATCTGTCAGGGTCAGATCTGGGGGTGGGGGCAGTGCCTTTTAATCAGCAGCTAGCCCCCCAGAGAAGGGCTGGCTGGGCAGTTCTGGAGAGTCGGAGGAGTGAGGAAGGAATAAAGTTCAGTTTACCCAGGGGACCTGTGGTGTTGCCCTTTTGCTGGCCTGTTGGCCTCAAGCTGTCAGCCCCACCCGAAAGGTTGCTCGCTTTGCCCACTGGGGCTGAGAGCCACTGCCCCAGGACCTGATCACTAAGAGAGTGGGGGCTCTTGTATCTGCCACCTGGGAGCAGCTTTCACCATTGAGAAGAAACAACAAATCAGGTTCTTGTCCTCCTGGCTCTTGGAGCCTGGCTGAGGAGGGACTCAGAGCGCAGTGAGAGGGAACTGGGCTTAGTTAGAAAGTCTGGAGCATGATGCAGGCTCTGCCGTTTACTCTCCGTGTGACCTTGGACAGTGATTGACTCTCTGAGCTTTGGTGTCCCTCTGTCTAAAATGGGAGCAGAACTTGAGTTTACATATACATATCGCTGCCCTCCAGAGCTCACTCAGCCTGGGGAAGACTGACAAACAAATGATTGTTAAGATGGGGCGATAAGGTCTGGCACTGTGCTGTATGGAGTGTAGAGGGCACCACGGGGATGGTGGCTGTAGCTTCCAGGCACGGAGGAAGGGCCCAGCTCTGGGGTGGAGGAGATCCATGAATGCCATGCTGAGTTGAAGTTGGTCGTAGAAGAGTTTTAATGGGGAGTTCACAGGAAGACCGTGGCAGTGTGGAGTGTGGCAGGGGAGACTGGAGAGCAACAAGGCAAGAACGTGAACCTGCAGATGCTGTGTGTTAGAGAAGCTAGCACCGGAGCACCCACTGCGGGCAAGGCACCTGGGAGGCTCTTTCACAAGCTTTTTATTTATTTGACAAGATTTTCTGAGAACGACACAAGGGTGCAGCACCCAACTCCTGTGGCTAGACTGGATCATGCTGGTCTCTGCCCTCTGGCACTCACAGCCTTGCCAACAAGTGGTCAACCTCGGGACGGGAGATAGGGGCACACTTAAGTTTTCTCCAAATCCTTCCAGGTCAGCACACCACCACTTAGTCTCCTCTTACACGGACTGGTAAATGAGACTCAACTGGGAGGTTACATAATTTGCTGGGGCTGCAAGCAAGCAACTGGTCAGGCTAGGGCTGGAGGGTAAATGCCTTTAACTCCAGGGCTTTGTGGCCCATGTAGTGTGGAGTCTGGAGAGGTCTGAGCTCCAAGCCGGGAGAGGCCAGCAGACAGCCCCCTCCCCAAGAGGATCCTGGCTCCGGTTTAGGGGCTTCCAAACAAGCCAGGCCAGTTTGACTCTGCCTGGCACGGCCAGCCTGTGCTTCCTGCTGGGAGGGGCCTTGCCCTGAGGGATAGGGACCTGGGCTGGGGGAGGTCTCAGAGCTGCAGTCAGGAGTGGCAAAGCCAGAGAAGCCGTGGGGGTTGGGGTTGTGTGTGGGCCCCTAGTGAGCTTGATAAGGAAGGGAAAGCCGGGAGGTGACTCCAGGCCCACCACAGTCTAGGAGGGAAGGGCCCCGGCTGGGGTGCCTCTGCTGAGGGAGGGTGTGGCTGGACTGAGTGCAGTGAGTGACTCTAAGAGCCTGCCTGGGACATTTGGGAAGGGGTTCAGAGCCCCTCCTTCAGACTGCTTGGTTTTCATGTTTTTCATGGTAGTGTCCCATGTGGGTGGCAGAGGAGGGCGAGTGTGGCCTTAAAGTTAGAGCAGGTCTTTCTGTGGGTGAGAGGGGACAGGGCAGCCATCTGTTGCTGCCTCTGAGATACATAGTGCATAGTAGGTGTCTGTTTCCTGTTTGAGGGTAAGCCACCCCTGTGAGCACATGGGGTATGAATGAGGAGGGAGAGTGCGGTATGGAAAGGCAGGTGGCCCAGTCTTCCAGTGCTGTACTTCCAGCTCTCTCCATCCATTCCATGGCAATTCTAAGGGCCACTAAGGAAAGGTGGTGTTTGGGCTTGGCTGGGGGGGCGCTTCCAGGTGGGGAGTTGGCCTCTTGTGGAGATGGAAGGGCTGTTGGCTCTGGCACGGGTGTGGCCGCTGTGCAGACTTGTCCCATGCGTTCCAGGCTGCTGCTGCTGCTGCGGCCTCAGGCTTCTTTCCCAGCAACACCTGTGGGTGGGTGGGTTGGTTCTCTCAGGTGAGTGTGGGGAGGGGCCACTCCAGTGCTTTGAGAACAGTAACTCCCCCACCCCCACGGAGTAGAGGTGCTGCTCCCATCACACACTGGAGTCTGAGCTCCCTTGGCCTCTTCATCAGCCTGGTTATAGGTCCTTCAAGGAGAAAAACTGCTCCATGGCCTTTGCAGTTCCCTCACCTGTGCTGCTTTGGAAGTTTATCAGATCTTGGTGAATTCTCGTACCTGAAATGAATGAGAAGCGACAGTAGGGTTGATGGCTAGGAAAGTGGGACCCGAAGCCTCAGTGGCCTGACCCTCTATGGACATCATGGAACTTTCCTTGTGATGAGTGTGTGCTGCTACCCTTGCTTCCTGGAAGAGGCCTGCCTGCTGGTGCCCTGGTTCTCAGCTCTGGACCTCAGGATCATCTGGGAGCTGGTAGAGGCCAGCCCAGCCTAGACTATTTCTAACGTCCATGTTTCCTAAGACTTGGAAATGAATGAATTCAGTGTGCAGCCAAGATCGAGAACCACTGCTTTAAAGAATCTTTGTTGGTAATAGAATCAAGCAAGTGGTGAGTCCAAATCGACCAGTGCATTATGACCTGGGGTGGTCATGAACTGCTTTACTCTAATGGCCCAGTGGGATTGAATTTATTTGCAAAACTAGTTAGGTTGATTCTGTTAGTTACTAGGGTCTTGGAGAAGCACCAGACACAGAAGGGGCTCACTCTTTTTTTTTTTTCTTTTTTTTTTTTAATTTTTGAGAGACAGAGCGCGAGCAGGGGAGGGGCAGAGAGAGAGAGACACACACACACAGAATTTGAAGCAGGGCCCAGGCTCTGAGCTGTCAGCACAGAGCCGGACATGGGGTTTGAGCTCACAAACTGTGAGACCTGAGTGGAAGTCAGATGCTTAACCAACTGAGCCACCCAGATACCGCTGGGGCTCGCTCTTTTCATGGTTTTTCTTACTTGGTGACAGTGGGAGGGACCACAGGCTGGTGTGCACTGAGGGGACAGCTCTTCAGAGGTCCCTGGGGAGCTGCTTGTTGCCCTTGACTCCAGAACTCTTGGTCCTGCTTGGCTTTCAGAGTTTACCTGCTCTGGTTTTGTGGTGGCGTTCTTGGGCCCTGGTTGGCCTCTGTGTGCCCTGGCAGGGCCTGACATAGTGACATTTGGGAATCCTTGTGGTTCCCTCATGAGTCCACTGTGGCCATAGCTGGGGATCCCTGGAACCTGAGCCCCTGTTTTTCTCTCTGACCTCAAGGTCCCTGGGGGAGAGAGATTGATCCCTGAGGTTGCTTTTCTGGGTTGTTATCTGGGTAAGGTGTATAAGGGGCCAGGAAACAGTGTGGGGGGTGGCTGTGAGAGGCAGAGCTTCAGGTAAGACCTGGCTGGCCTGGCCCAGCTCCCTTTGCTGGAATAGAACAATGAACCGTCCTGGTGCTTAGTGCATATCTGTGGGCAGATGGAACATAAGACAACCCTGCCTGCTCTGGGCAGCTTACAGAATGAGGTGAGCAAGTGTCTTGAGTCTGGTGTGGTTCTGGTTGTTGTCTTGGGTAGGAAGTGCTGTTTTTTAGGGAAGGAAGACCAGCCTGGGCTGTGGCTGTGAAGGAGAGGGGATCAAGAAGTCGTGGCTGGTAGTTGAGGAAGAAGCAGGTGGTGTTGGGAGCACAGGCAACATGTCCTCCCTCTCTGTTCTTTCCCACCTGTACACATCATGGTAGGTGGACTCTGGTTGTGTCTTGAGAGTGAGTGGTCCTGGGGTCTGGGTTCCTGCCTCAGCTCTTTTTGCCTCTTCCTCCTACCATGCCGCAGGACTTCCCTGCCCTTCTCTCTAGTAGAAGGTGGCTGATGGTTTCTGTCTGACAGGTGCTACTTTAGCTTTGCCTGAAAACTGGGAGAATTCCTGACAGAATGCTAGGAAAGTGTGGCAGAAGATGGTTGGGCGCTCACTTTTAGGCTCTTACCCCATGCTAGCCCTTGTGGGAGGCGTTCGGAGTTTAATCCTTGGAACATAACCTGTGCAGTGCCAATCATTTTATCAATCTTCACTGTATAAGTGACTTAGAGAGGTTAGGCAATTATTTTCAAGTCACATAGCTAGGAGGTGGGTAGAGAATTTCTAAGGGTAAGGTAAACACAATCACACATGTGTGGCAGCCTTGAACACGTAGATTTGTGGGCTTCCTCTGAGCAGTGCCTGGGCCTGGAGACAGTCAAGGTTTTCGTTTGGAGTGGGGTGGCAGGATGACTGTCTTGGACAAAGCCTGGAGGTGACTGGTAGTCCCTTGATAACTGTGGAGGGACCACTACAAGCTTGGTGAGCGGGTCCATTCCCCACCTCCCTCCAGGAGCTGGGGGACAGAGGGGACTCTCTGGGTCATCCTTATTCTACCAGTCTCAACTCCTTCCCTTCTGGCACATGGGACTCTTCTGTCCTATGGAAACTTTGGCCTTTGCTAACCACTTCCAGAAGAGCCTTGAGAGGGAGGCTTTGGGGGTTCCTGGGAACTCAGAGCTGGGCTCCTTTCCTTCTCTTGGTATTCTCACTGTGTCAGTGAATGAGAGGTGCTTGGGCCAGCGGTGCTGTGTTGTGTGACATTGGGCAGGGTGACCTCTCTCTCAGCAATGTGAGGCTCTTTCTTGGTAGATGGGTGATCTTGGTGATGAGGGGAGAGGCCAAGCCATAGCCTCTTCAGGTTCCCTGGGCCACCTCCAGCAGGTGCCTTTCTCACCTGCCACGAGGCTCCAGGTGCAGGTGGGTTGAACGCTGGGCTGGGGTTGTCCTTTGGCTGTGGTAGATGAACCTGAGCGCCAGAGGGGTGCAGGCAAAGGGGAGAGGACTGTTTCCAAAGTCCCACATTCCATGCATGTGTTGACGCTGATAAGGGCAGCAGGGCTGGCTTAGCTGCTTTGGGCAGGAGGGGACTTTGACTTCATGCCCCCAGCAGGCAGCGGAGCTTGCACATCCTGCTTCCTGTAGCACCCCTCCCCCTCCTCCCTCTCTGACCACCTGTGACTACTGCCTCTGGAGGGCCCACGACATGCAAAGGCCCAGCTTGCTCCCAAAGCATTGCCAGCTCTGAGTAAGCAGGCCTCTGGAGATCTGTTTGGAGTTTCTGTCAGCCCTGCCTTTTAGAGTATTTGGTGAACAAGTGTGGTTTTGAGAAGAGTGCCTCTCTTGTGACTCATTTTCCTTGCCTGTAAAATGGGTTGTTAGAAATATTTGAGCTAATGCATGTCAACTGTTCTCAGAGTGGTTTGCAGACCCCTTGGATTTCCCAAGACCCTTTTCATAATTCTTAGAAGTTACTGGCCTTTGTCTTGTGCAAAGCTGTGGTGGGTGTATGTGTTGCCCAGAGTTGTGTTCTCCACTGTTGGTGCTCCAGACTGAGACATTCAGTCTTACAAGTGACTGGGGGAGGCAGTACAGATGACTGAGTAGTAAATCTAGACCCTGGGGTACACACACGTCTTTTTAGTATTCCGTGTGATAAAATGGGGAGTATGTGTGACTACTGTGGAGTACAACTGTTGTCTCCAGAAACATACTTTGCATTTGCTTGGGCTGAGCCCTGAACTAGCTGCTTTCTCCTCATGGAATATTGTTTTTACTTGAAAGAAGAACCAACAGACAAGGTGTGGTTACTCAGACTTGGAGAATTTGTGCAGATATTTTCTCAAATGAACAAAGTGAGCTTTGCCACTTTGAGGAAAACAACTGATGATATTTGTTGCCAGAGCTAGAACCCTTAAGGGAAAATGAGAGTTTTGGAAAACTATTCATACGGTGAGCCTGACTTAGACTTCACTGATAAGATCAGCTGTGATATTAACACATGGATTTTTTTGGTGTTGTATAATGAAATGTGACATTTGGAAGATCTGATTCACTCAGTGAACCAAATGACCAGTGCTTGATGTTGCAAAATCCTGCGTGAATATGAGTGCTGTGTAAACCAATGGATTTTTGCGTAACCGAATTTGAGATAGTCACAGATACGATTTCAGAGTCTCCATTGCAGCTTTTAAGAAACCTCTGCTTGTCGGGTTTTAGTGTGATGTCAGTGAAGAATAGCCACAGTTAGCTGAAAGGATTATTAAAATACTCCTCTCTTCTATCTGTGTGAAGTCACATTTCTTGATAGACTTTAATCAAAACCAATTATCCTAATGGACTAAGTGTAGAAACAGATATGAGAATCTAGCTACTTCTAAGCCAGATGTTAAAGAGATTTAAAACGTAAAACAAATGCCAAATATAAAACAGTACTACTCTTTTCACTAATTAATTTTTTTTAAATTTTGGAATCTTTTTTTTTTTTTCATAAAAAAGCATTTTTAATGTATTTATGTTAACGTCTTGGCATTTATGTTAACGTGTTTTTTATTGATATTCTGAGTCAAGTATTTGTTTTAATTACCAGTTTTTTTTTTCAACGTTTTTTTTTTTTTTTTTTTTTTTTTTTATTTTTGGGACAGAGAGAGACAGAGCATGAACGGGGGAGGGGCAGAGAGAGAGGGAGACACAGAATCGGAAACAGGCTCCAGGCTCTGAGCCATCAGCCCAGAGCCTGACGTGGGGCTCGAACTCCCGGACCGCGAGATCGTGACCTGGCTGAAGTCGGACGCTTAACCGACTGTGCCACCCAGGCGCCCCAAATTACCAGTTTTTTTTAAATACAGTAAATGTAGAACAGTAGCACCAACTACAGTAACATGTAAACCACATGAAAGTTCTTTGGTTCTTTGGGAGTCCTAATTTTGAAGAATGTAAACAATAGTTTTGGAACTGCTGACATGGGAGGGCGCTGAGCAGCCTTCTCTCCTTTCTTGTTGCCCCCTTCTCACCGCCTCCTTGTCTTCTCTCACGTATTGTTTCACTCTTTTAGCACTAAACCTTTCTGACCAGCATTTGCTCACCTAATACATCTTTATGAGGGTCTGCTTCATGCACAGTGTAGCTGTGGCTGCTGGGCTAGTGGGACACAGGGTCCCTCACCTTTGGGAGCCTGCTTGGGGTGGGTAAGGAGTCTGGGGGGAGGGCATGAGCACAGGGCGGGTGCACAGAGGGAAGCAGCTGGGAGGCTAGTGCTGACATAGGTCCCGGGAGAAATGCAGGGCTGGCTTCGCAGAGGGGCGCTCAGGCATGTCTGTGGACCAACCAAGCTGAGAGGTGGGCCAGGTCCTCTCTGGGAAGCACCCTGCAGGCCGGGCTGGAGTGTGGACTTTATCCAGGCATCGGGAATGCATTGAAAGCTTTAAGCAGGGGAGTGACTGGATGAGATCGGTGTTTGAGAAAGATAACTCAGGGTTGATTGGACTCCGAATTGGAGGGGGCAGAGTCTGCAGAGGGGAGATGTATGCTAGACTTTGATATTTTCGATTAGAGTGGCGTTAACTGCCCTCTTCCCCTCCATTCCTTGGGAGGGTTCCTGGGATTTCCATCCTGTTGGGTAAGACACACTTGGCCTCCCAGGTATGGAGGCCCTGCTTTCTGTTGCTTTCTATTTAGGACCGAGTGGTACTTTCTGGGCATCTCCAGTGGGATGGAGCTCTCTGAAGCCCTTATTGGCACATTGTTGCCATATTTGCCCAGCCATGTGGCTCTGCAGTGTGGGGTCCTGGGTCAAGTGATGTGAGCAGTGCTCAGCGAGTATCACACAGCTGTAGTCTCTGGCTCCTCCTTGAATCTAGAAGGACTTGTCCAGGGGTGTCTGGGTGGCTCCGTTGATTGAGGGTCCGACTCTTGATCTCAGCTCAGGTCTTGATCCTCAGGGTTTTGAGTTCCAGAAAGAAAGAGAAAGAAAGAGAGGGGGTGGGGGGGGGAGGGAGGGAGGGAGGGAGGGAGGAAGGAAGGAAGGAAGGAAGGAAGGAAGGAAGGAAGGAAGGAAGGAAGGAAGGAAAAGAAAGAAAAGAATTCTAGAAGGTTTTGTCCTGCTCCCCTTTCTTTTGGGACTTCTGCACAGAGCATGCCAGCTTCCTCAATTGACTTGAAGATTATGCTCCAGGTTATTTACAAAAGTGTTAATGGGAGGGTGTAAATTACACATGTACACATATAGGTATAACTAGTGAGCAACACACACCCTTGCTTCCCCCACCCATGTAAGAAATAGCCCCTGGACACCCACCTGTGTTGCTCCCCAGCTTATCCCTGCCTCCTCCCAGAAATCACCACTCTTTTAGATTGTGGGTTAACTGTTCCCTAGCTTTTCTTTGTAGCTTCCTTGGGCTTGTCTGGATCCTTGAACAGTGGTTCACTGGATTTGCTCTTTGTGTACTCAGAGCCAGGCACTAATCTCTATTTTGAGATTCACTGAAGTGTTGTGTGTAGCTGTGGTTTCTGTGTTCCTGTCCCTACTTGGAGTGTTCCAAGGTGGCACTGTCCTACATTTCATCCTACCCCCTGCCAGTAGGTGTTCCGGGTGTTTTTAGGGCAGAGTTTTTGTTACCTCCTAAGTAGCCCTGTTTTCACCTCACCCCCTGGCTCTACTTCTCCAGGAAGATAAATACCTCTTTTCCTTCCTTCCTTCCTTCCTTCCTTCCTTCCTTCCTTCCTTCCTTCCTTCCTCCCTCCCTCCCTCCCTCCCTCCCTCCCTCCCTCCCTCCCTTCCTTCCTGTAAACCCAGTTTCTTAATGCTAAACAATCCTTCCAGCACCACTGAGACTCCATTTTAAAAGTAGAATGACACTGTGTGTTTTTTTTCAAGTCTGAGTTGATCTCTCTGTCCGATTCCCTTCTGAGCTGTTGGCCTCTCCTGTGTCAGACCCTTCAAGATGACTGCTGGATGGGTGAGACCTCTTCTGTAAAGTACCACACCTGGAGGCTTTAAAAAGCCTTGGGCACAGGACCAAAGAGTGTGAGATTCTCTATAGAAGTTCACCAATTTTACCGTTAAAAAGGCCTTTTTAAAAACTTTAGCAGGTGCCTATGGTATCTCTACTTGATTTTTTTTTTTTTTTTTTTTTTTTTTTGGATTAAAACAACCTAATCTTTGATCTTTGGCTGTAGCTCCTTGAGTCATTTGTTTCCTTCTGCTTAGTGGCTCCCTTTGACCCCCTACACTGGAGGGCTACAACTACTTTCTTCCTGGCTTCCTCCCTTTGATGCATCCAGCTAGCTGCTCAGGGACCCGCTTGGGCCTTGGTGGAAGGTATACTGTTTGTACCTCACCTGCAGCTCTGAATTTTCCTCTCCTGGGCTTGCCTGAGTGGAGTTCTTCCTATCTGTTGAAATATCAGCTAGATGCTAGGATTAAAAAACGTCATCACATTGTTGTTACTTTGAATGGCAACAATGATTTTATGGTGGTTTCTAGATTTCCTGTAGCTTCCTGGCTGGTCTGTAGAGTTCTCTCTTCCAAGACGGATATTCTGCCCTGGATGTGGCCACTCTGTCCTGTCAGTTCTCTCTTTCTTGTCTTGTGATTGTTGTTATTAGTGGTTCAGGGAGGTTATTTCCTGGCTTGGATTTACTTGCTAATCAGGACCAAGACTGGGCCTTGCTTCCCATCCTGAAGGTTTCTGTGCACTGTATTGTATTCAAGTATATCGTACGTAGGAAATATGTGTAGTTGTGAATGACTGCTCCGAGGGTTCTTCACAGATGGACATACTTATGTAACCAGCATCCAGAATGAGAAACACAGCCCCAGAAGCCCCTCGTGAGTCCTTTGAGTCACCCCTTCCCCCTCCCCACTCTCCTCTCATCCCTGGATCCGTGTTGCCTGCTTTCCAGTTTACGTGAATGGAATCACACCACATAGTCTCTTTTGAGTCTGGCTTCTTCGGTCAACAGAATGCTCAAGAGGCTCATGTATGTGCACGTAAATCAAACCGTGTGACATCACCAACATTTTTAACCTATAAAAAGCACACCTGTATGTGTAAATGTTCAGTCCTGTGCATGGCTGGGTAACCGTCCTTATACCTTTGGCTACCCCCTGTCGTGTAGGTGTCGGGCTCCTGTGAACAGGGCTGCTGTGCACACGCTTGCCCGGGTTTTGGTGAGCATGTGGGTAGGTTTCTGTTCGTATATACCTTGAAGTGCACTTCTGGACAATAGGGCTTGCATGTTTTCATCCTTGGTCTTATTTCTAAAATAATACCTTTCTCTTTTTCCTCAGGAAGTATTCTTTAGTCTTTGTCCGGCCAATTAAAGTCCCATCATTACTGTCTGGTATCAGGTTTTGTTTTTTCTAATTCTCCTATAGGGTGCGATTTCTTTGTCATCCTGGCCTGCCATGTCATGGGGCAGGGCAGCGCTGCCTCGATGCCAGCTTGCCTCAAGAGTTCTGACCAACCCACAATGACCATGGGGGTGAAGGGTTGTCAACCACCCTTTCTAGGGAAGGGCTTCTCTACATTGAGAGGTGGTTCCTCCTCCTTTTTGATCATGAAATATTTTCTTGTCTGACATGTGAAGTAGAAGATGGTAGGAGTTTGGGTTTGCTTTGTTTGGCTTTAATTCTTTCAGAGTCCTTGGTGGGCATAAGAATTGTTATTCTTACGACTACCAGGTTGGGTTTTGAAATTGTGGAGTGAGCAATGGGCTCGGCAGCTCCTGCTCTGTGACTCAGCTGTGTCTCTTGCTCTGGGGCTCAGTTAACCTCATCTGAAGGGTGTCCCTGGGCCAGGTGAGACGCCGTGATAGTCTTTTACAGTAGGGCTGCCCAGGCTTTCTGGGTGCTCTTTAGCTCCTCACATGTGGAATTTCCACCTATTTACCACAGTGCTGTCCTGCTCCTCTCCTCCCTTGAGGTCTCTGCCTACCACTCAGGCCCGGTAGCCCCTACCCTTGGCCGTGTCCTGCCTCCGTAGATGCCTGGTGACTAGGCTCTAACTTGCTGTCTTGTGTTCCAAGCCCACCATTTTTATTAGTCACTCTCTGGGCTTATTTACCTGGGAAATCATGTCTTCCCTTTGGGAGCTATCTTCTTTCTCTCGACCCCCAATGGCTGAGCGTTTACAGCGTTTACTTAGCGTTTACAGAGCATTGGGCTTTCCTGGCAGTAGAAAACTTATAACCCACCTCAGTGCTTCCCAGACTTGAAATGTGCATGTGAGTCCCGTGAGGTTCAAATGCAAGTTATGCAGTGAGGTCTGAGCAGCAGCATTTCTTGTGAGACCCTGGGTGGTGCTGCTGCTGGTAAATGGGGCTGGGGCCACAGAAACCAGTGCACTGGGGCCTCTCTGCCTCTTGACTGAAGTAGCTCTTGGATTTTCACTTGTTCCTTGCCTGATGGAGATGGCAGATGTCCTCTCCCTGCTCTGCTGTCCTGTTGGCCAGCCTACCCCATGGGCGCTCCATGCCTCCAGGCTCCTGCTCTGTTGCTGCCAGTGAGCCTTTCACCAACAGTTCAGGCCCCTCCTGAAGGGAATGCAGTGGGGGAGAGAGCCTGGAGGTGAGTGTAGCTTTTGTATGAATAATCATGATCTTAAACTGCTCTTCCCCTTCTTCTTTGATCAGTGCTCACCTGCCTCTCCTCAGTGGCACTTAAGGTCGTGGCCTGGCTTGGTACACTGCTAGACCTGGCCCTCCAGTGGGACCCTGTCCTTTGCCTTTCCTGGTGCCAGCTAGCCAATTGTGTCAGAGCCAGCAGAAGAAATTCAGTTGCAGGCCCCCAAGACCATCCTGGCCTTGCTTCTGGTTGGCTTTAAAGCCAGGAGCAATGGGAGGGTTGTAGGCCTGGAGGAAGGAGGGAGAAGACCCAAGGCTGTCTTGGAGAAGCAAGGTTTGCAGGCTGTGGGGCCTGTGCAGTGTGGAGCTTCCTGCCAGGCCTCTCCTCACACTAGCACTTTCTAGCCTTTTCCTCACCGTGTTGTTAGCCAGGAGCTGGCCCATCTCTTAGATTGGAGTGCACGGAGACGAAGGTGGTCAGGGCCCAGGCAGGACTTGGCCCATCACAGGCAGCATGGGGTCTTCAGTAGGGCCTAAGGGAATTTCAGGACAGACTCAAAGTCCAGCTGAGGTGGATGCCACTTGCCTTGCTGTTCAGGGTAAGCTGGTGGGTGGGTAACAGGGCTGGCCTGAGGGGCAGAGAAGGATGCCAGCACTGGGTCCCTGATCATTGTGCTACCAATGCACTCAGTGGAACCCAAATGTTTATTTCGTAGAAGCCGCGTTGGAGGGAGGGCTGGGCTCCTGGCATTCGCAGAGCCTGTTGCTTTCCAGGAGGATGGTCTGGGAGAAGAGCCAGGAGCTGCTGGCTGGCATCCAGGGCTGGGCTAGATTACACGGCTGGGCTTGCCCAGAGCACTGAGTCCCACCCACCACCAGCCCATGCCTGGAGGAACAGGCCAGAGAGGTCATGGAGGCCAGGCAGGGGTGTTTCAGAAAAGCAGCATGCACAGCCTGGGCACCCAAAGCAGGCTGTGTGACCGGGGTCCCACCTTGTCGCTTCTAGCCAGAAGCTTCTCACTGGCCTCAGGTAGTAAAGGAGTTGGATTGACCTTATACATGAGGTCAGGAGAATGCAGCCCAAGTGAGGCCCTGCTGTGATGGGGAGGTGGGTGGTGGTGGGCAGGGGAAGGTGATGGTGGAGGTGCAGACCAAAATCCTTCCTTCTGGCTCTGCATGGAAGGTGGTGTTCCTGTACGTGGCACTCCTGCCTGGCAATGGGAAGTGCATGCTCTCTGTCCATGGGGTAAGGAAAGTCTAACAGCGGCTCTAGATCAGGCTTTGAGCCCTTATTCTGCCACCTGCTTGCTCTTGTGACTCTGTACAAGTTCCTCAACCCCCAGAACCGTATCTGTCCCTGGAGGTAGAGATTACTCCTTAGTCTTCCCCACAGGCAGGCTGCCGTCTCCTGTGGGGCAGACTGAGGTAGGTCAAGGTGCTGTCTGGATGGGTGGGGAAGGGGAGAGAGGCTGCCGGTGAAGGGGATGGAAGAGACTTCATGGAGGAATACAGAGAAGAGGGGTGTGGAGGAGGATTCCCGGCCATGGGGACAGGAGAATGCAGTCTTGGGCTTCTGGTCTGCTGGACTGGTTGGTGGGTTGGGGGTGGGGCCTTGGCTTTTCTGGATCCTGAACTGCTTGTACCTTCCAGGTTGTCTCCACCATGCCCTCAAGCTGCTCTCTTGCAGCATGGGTGGGGCCAGGCCTTCAGGGAAGAGGCACTTGTTTGAGCACCAGGTGACCAGTGCCGGTCAACTGTGACTGAGGCCAGTGCTGACCTCAGATTCAGGCTTGGGGACAGTAGCCAGCATGTTTGGTGCCCTCTCTGACACAGAAGAGCTAAACCCCTGTAGGTGTGGAAGCTGCTTTGTGGCTGGCTGTACCTTGCCCAGCTGTGCCCCTCTGCGTGGCACTCTTTTGTGCCTCCTACCTGTCAGTGGAACTCTGGGTGGGCGATGAGGGGCTGGAAGATTCCTGTATCTCTGTTACTTCTGGCCAGGTGTGGTTAAAGAGAAAAGATGGTCTCCTGTTGGGTGCTTTGGGATGGGCTATCCTCCAGCATAGCCCCAAGACTCTTGTGAGAAGTACCACTTGAGGAAGTGAAGGAGGGCCACAAGAGAGGGAGGTGGGATGACAAATTTTCCAGGAGATCTGGGCAAAGAGGCCGGCCCAGGGAGAGAAAGCAGGTGGTCCCTCTTTCCCTGTCCTTTATCTTTCTCTCTAGGGCCCACCCTTCTGGTTGGAAGGGAAGGTGGAGAAGTTTTCTGAAATCTGGAGGCCTTCAGTCAAGGTGCCCACAGTGGTGTCTGGAGTAGGGGTGGCGTGGGGGGGGGGGGGCGGGGTTTGTTCCTGCCTGCAGGAGGTCAGGCATTGAGTAGAACAGATAGCATTTTTCTGGGGCATACTGCTCATGAGGGTCAGGAATGCCAGGTGTGAAACACTCCCTGGGTTTGGCCCCTATCTGTGGGGCTGGAAATGGGTATGGGGTGTGCTCCACTTTCTCCAGGAGGGACGCAGTGCCTGCTGCCAGGCCCCAGGGAGGTGAGGCTGCCAGCCTGGTCTCCAGAGGGCACCACACCACTGGAGGTTGAATGACCAGGACAGTTCTTTTTTTGTTTTGTTTTTTTTTCTTTCTTTCTTGATTTTTAAGTGATCTCTACATCCAACGTGGGACTTCAACTCATGACCCCAAGATCAAGAGTTGTATGCTCTTCCACCTGAGCCAGCCAGGTATCCCAGACCAGAGCAGTTCTGAATGCCCAGGTCTCCTGGAGCCCAGGCTTGGACACAATGGGTGTCCAGGCTGAGTTAGGCAGTTCCCATGAGATAGGTGGTTGGAATTGTTCTCCTGTGCTCTCTGCTTAACCAAAGATCACTTTAAAACTTCTCATGGCCTCTGAAAGGCTGGACTAGTGCATGCTCTTCTGCTTTTTGTAGAATGCTAGGAAAAGAGAGAGGCCTGGAGGTGACCCTATTCTAGCCTCCCCATGAGCTCTTGAGGCCATGTAGACTGCCTGGGATCATGGTAAAGTGGGGTTCCTAATGGGGTGCTGCTCCAACAGTCAGGAGGCCATGGGCCCTGCCTCCTGCCATCCTCATTGGCTTCTTGTCTAGTGTGTGTTTGATGGGATGCAGGGTAGGAGATCTCAGGTCAGTATCCTTGACCTAGGGCTTTGAATACCTACCAAGAACCTGTGATGGCTGCCTAGCCAGGATGGAATCAGGAGGGACAGGGATCTGTTCTTGCCATTACCACTCTACCCTCATGGGCTACTTGTGTGCCTAGGATGAGTGAATGTTAGGTGGTAGTGGGCTGCTGAGAAGGGCATGTCCTTTGGAAGCCTCCGTTCTTTCACTCTTTGTTGGAATTTTTTTTTCAATATGAGGTAAAATTGACATATAACATGGGACCCAAATTTCTGGTGAGCCCTTGAGTTTTGACCAGTGAGTTCATTAACCTTAACCCAAACCTAAACCCAGATATAGAGCCACCCTGGGCCTAGAAAGTTCCTCATGTACCTTCCCAAACAGTGCTCACCAAACCTTCTACAGGCTCTTCTGATTTTGTTTCTACCATGATTAGTTCTGCCTGTTCTAGAACTTAATTTAAATGGAATCTTGCAGTCTGTACTCTTTTTGCAAGGTTTCCTTCACTCAACATCATGATTTTGAGACTTATGCATGTTCGTACATCAGTTTTTTTTTTAGAACTTAAAAAGTAATACACACTTATTTTAAATTTTGAATATTATAGAAATGAACATAACAAACTATAGTTTTCCTGTACTTCCATCCCCCCCACCTCCTGCCCCAAGATAATCTTGTTTATTGGTTGGGTGTTCATGCCCCCAAGATGTTTCTTTACTGGATGGCATTGCCTGGTTGGGCCTTTCATGCCTTGGTTGAGGAGGGTAGACAGGAAGAAGCAGCAGACAGGTGCGGGGAGCTCCCCCTGGCTCAGCTCTATTGGCCTGACCTTCCCTTAGGTGGGTGTGTCTTTTAAAAGTCTCGGATGTCTGTGTATATGTGTGTATATATACACACATATACTGTGTGTATGTGGGGATTGCCGTTGGCTTTTCCATGGCAGGGACTTGGAGGGGAAGGAAAGAAAATGTTACAGCCCAACTAGGTAGGTGGATGTTGACCATTTTGTAAACCGGGACCTGGGAAGGTAATCCAGCTGTTACAGCCAGGTCTTTCTGTTCATTACCACCCCTACCCCACCCTCAGCTTTTGTGTTCATAAGAAGGAAGGAGGCAGAGCTGGCTTTCCCCAGGGACTGTGTTTCTCCTGCCCTTACCTGCTGGGGTCAGCCTAGCCAGGGATTCTCCGCACTACACCCCCAACCCATCCCACTGCCCCAGATCCTTGGTTTCCTGGAGCCAGTGCTCTGGCAGGCAACGGTTTTGAGCTGGGTGTGGATCCTTGGGGCTGATAGGCACGCTGCCTGGGCCTGCTGCCAAGGGGCTGCTGGGTGCCAGGAGCTGGTGCCAAGAGGTATCCTCATCCCAGCCTGCAGGCTCCTGCCAGGGCTGAGCACCAGCCCATGTACCCAGTGGGGTGTTGCACTGCTGGCTTACTGGGCCAGTCCCCACAGCCACGTTTCTAGTTACCTGCCACCCCCCACCCCCCGGCCTGCCGCCTCCCCAGGGCTGTGTCCTCTCTAGCTTAGGCGCTTGCTGCTCCCACACCCTGTGTTGAACAGTAGAGCAGAGGACTCTGCTGTTTTTTGCTGGGAAGAAAAGAAACAACGCCTTGCAGGGGTCTTGGCCCTGCAGCAGGGGTCACCCCCTCACAGACATAGTGGCGGCCCACTATGCTGGCTGTGAATTCCCAGCAGGCAGCTCCACCGGGGCCCCACCCAGTGGAGGGTGCAGCGAAGCCTACTCAGTCCCGTGGGGAAGTTTGGGCTCAAGAAGAGTCCTGTCTGACCCAGCCTGGGAGGACTTGGTCAGTCAATGTGCCTTTCTGGGGCTGTGAAGTGGCTGGCACAGCTAGAGCAATGGGTACCTGTGGAAGCCCTCAAGTTCTGTTTTGCTGCCTGCTCTCTGCCTGGTTTTCTGTAGTTGGACTGATCTCCCACAAGGGCAAGTAATCCCTAGTTGCAGGGCCTGGCACATAGTGAAGCGGAGGCCACTGTGTGGATGCCTCAGCAGGGCTTAGGTTGCCCTGAGATCTGGTGGGGAGCAGGCAGTGGCACAAGGCTGTATGGTGGGTGTCTGGTTGGCTCGAACATATCGCTGTGGCTCCCTGTCCATTTTTCAGGGCTGCTCTCACCAGCGCCCAGGTGGTCTCTGCCCCCTTCCCAAGGCTGGGCTCTATTCTGTGCTGGCCATTTCTGGTAACACCCAGCAGGGGAGCCTGAACTCTTTACACAGGCAAGGGGCCCAGGCCACCTTCATTAAATGTAGATGCCCTCAGGCCTCTGGACCTACGGAGCTGGTTCTGCTGCCCTCTGGGCCATGGGTAGGTTCCTGGACCAACCATTCCCCCCCTCTCCATTTCCCCCACACCCCTGGGCTACCCCATGAGAGGGGAGCTGTCCTAGGGGCCAGAGAGACAGCTGGTAGGCTGGAGCTGAGGCCTCCCAGCCACCCCGCACCCCGGGTCTGGTCACATTCCTGAGGGACCTGCTGAGCCTCCCTGGCCCAGGGGGTGGGGGAAGGGCAGGCAGGGATGGGCCTAGGGCTGCTGCAGGGATGGGCCTAGGGCTGCTGCAGGCCTCCACCCCCACCCCTGGCTCCATTCCAAGGGAGCCCAGACCTGCCTGAGTTGGGTGCAAAAAGCCAGAACCTCAGGATCCTAGGGATCTGCAGCTCTGGGGGGTGGGAGTGGGGAGCGGGAGCCCCTCCGCATCTGGCTGCAGCTGCCAGCTGCTTTGGCGGGCTGGTATTGAAAGGCCTGTCTTGCAGAAACTCCTGCAAGGGGAGGCCATGTGGTCAGGCTGGGCTGGGCAGGAGGGGGCTGGGCCCTCTGGGGGGTGGGGGGGGTGGCAAGAACAGATCAGGAAGGGAAGGAGGCAGGAGAGCCAGAAGCGGTTGAGACTGGTTCTTATAAATAGCCCATTGCACCAGGGCCTCCAATTTTGACCTTTTGTTATGTAAATGTGGCCAGCCTGGGAAGGGCCTTGCCCAGGCCTCCTGCCACCACGCCTGCCCGCCTGGAATTACAGAGGAATTACGCGCCTGCCACCAGCTCCCTGACAGGCCTAGGTGGCCCCTTAGAGTACCCTAAATCTCTTGGGTGGGAGGAGGGTGCAGCCCTGGTGAGCTCTCCAGACCTGTGACCTTCCCTGCCACCAGGCCTGACTGCTGGGCACTGTGGCCTCCGTCCTCTGCCTGGCTGCCCCTTATGTCCCACCCAGAGAGACCCCAGACTTTCCTGGGAATAAGGGCTCCAGGGCCACCAGGTGCCTTCTCCTTCACTGTTCCTCCTTCCCTCCCTTGCTGGTGTATATATGGGTGACCCTGTCCATCTTCTCCTCCCCAGGTGACCAGGCATTGATGCACCCCCAGGGAGGCCACGCGCTCAAGGAGGCCACCCCCGCTGGCTGCTGCTCACATGGTTTCTGGGCCCCTGGCACTACGGTAGGCTGGGGACAAGGAACTGGCAGGATGGAGGGAGGGGGAGACATGGGGGAAGGCTTTCTGGGCGGCCCACACAGCCTGGCAGTTCTCAGCCTGGTCCTTTGTGTGTATGCAGTGCTGGGGTGCATGGAGGGCAGGTTGGGGCCCACTGTTCTCAGCCTGCAGAGGAGGGGCTGCTGTGGCTCACATGCTCTTGGAGGACGGGACCTCCTGCCCTTGGCCTGCCCCTTGCCAGTCTGGGAGCACCAGGCATCCTGGGTGCTGGTGGGGCTGACACCACATTTCCCTGGGGCTGGGTGTCCCTGCCAGTGTGGAAGCTGTGCCTTGGGCTCTTTGTCCCTGACTGGCTGGCTGAGGAGCAGGGAGTGACAGAGGGTAGGTTCTCTTGGGACCTGGGCTCTAGCCTCTGAGCCCCAGCTGAACAGTCTTACAAGGCTGGGTTGGCTGGGTTGGCTGAGCCCGTGCTTGCTGCCTCCTATCAGGCCCTGAGTGCTAGCTTGTGGCTCTGTCTACCCATGTGTGTTCATGGTGAGTTCCAAGGCCTTCTTTGGGATGTGCATGGTTATTAGAGTTTCCGTCTATCAGAGCAGGTGTGGGGTAACTGGGAGTGGGAAGTGTTTGTGTTACAGAAAGCCAGCATGGGCGTGATCCCTTCAGGCTCTGCCCTAAGGGAGGCAGAACTGGGTTGGGTACACTGGTAGAAGCTGGGAGGTCCTGGGTAGGGTGAGGCTCAGAGCAGTCAGTTACTTTTGGAGACGTGAAAGCACATTTGTCAACTGCATGGCACAGAGTTGCCTGTGTGAGGGGCCAGAGGGAGCATGGAGCCACACTTTGTGCCTTGGGTCCTGCTGCTCATTTGGGTGGGTGCATGGTCAGAGCATTACTGCTCCCAGAGACCATGTGCATGCTCTTACAAAGCCCACCTGCAGGATTCTCGGGGAGGTCAGAGGTTTCTGTGTGTCTATTACTTAATGACATCAGTGACTGTACCAGGCTGACAAGGCCAGCTGGCTGCCCTTCCCAGGGCTCCAGTGGTGCCAGAGGCTTGGCCAGGCCACCTTTTCTGCTCAGCACCTAGCGACCCAGGCTGAGGTGCTCAGGGCCCTCCTGAGCTGGGAGCAGGCATTGGCAAGGGACTCTGGCTGGGCTGCAGTGTCTGAAGGCAGGAATGTGACGTTGACAAACCTGTAAGTTTGGGAAGCCACTAGGGTTGTTTGAGAGGCACTCAGGGCAGAGCAGAGGTCACAGGTGGCGGCTGCATAGGAAAAAGAACCTTTATTTGACATTGGGAGGTTTAGCCTGGCAAACTTAATCTCTAGTTTGCCCTAAAAACCAGGAAGTTATATGCCCATGTGGGAAGTGAGCCTGCCCAGGAGCTTCTGCTCACTTCATTCCCCACTGCTTCCCAGTACCTCACAGTCCCCTGCTGGTCATTTTTAAGTCCCCTGTGGGCATGTGGTCGACTTGAGTGTGGAGACGGTACCCTGGGTTGTGGAACCAAATTCACATCCGATTGTCTCTGCTTAGCATCATGTGACCCTCATTGTCCTCTGTTTCTGTTTTTCTCATTGGTGCAGATGGGGCCAGTGCCAGTGTCTCTTTTCAGGCAGCATGAGCCCCGATGGGTAGTGTGAGTTCCCTGCTTGGGTACTGTGCCAGTGAGGCCCCCTGAGCACCACTGCAACCCCACATTGTCTCCAAGCCCTTGGATGAGGCTCCCAGGTGGTTAATGCCCCATGTGTTCTTGCCCACAGGTGGTACGCGTGGGCAGGGCGAGGGGACATGGGGCCCGACATGGAGCTGCCCAGCCACTCCAAGCAGCTCTTGTTGCAGCTGAACCAGCAGAGGACAAAGGGCTTTCTGTGTGATGTCATCATCATGGTGGAGAACTCCATTTTTCGGGCCCACAAGAATGTTCTGGCTGCCAGCAGCATCTACTTCAAGTCCCTAGTCCTGCACGATAACCTCATCAACCTGGACACGGACATGGTCAGCTCCACGGTGTTCCAGCAGATCCTGGACTTCATCTACACGGGCAAGCTGCTGCCCAGCGACCAGCCAGCTGAGCCCAATTTCAGCACTCTCCTCACTGCCGCCAGCTACCTCCAGCTGCCCGAGTTGGCAGCCCTCTGCCGTCGTAAACTCAAGCGAGCCGGCAAGCCCTTTGGCTCCGGACGGGTGAGTGCCACCGGCATGGGGAGGCCTCCCCGCAGCCAGCGGCTGTCCACAGCCTCTGTCATCCAGGCACGGTATCCGGGGCTCATGGACGGACGCAAGGGGGCCCACACCCCCCAGGAGCTCCCCCAGGCCAAAGGCTCGGATGACGAGCTCTTCCTCGGAGGCTCAAGCCAGGAGGGCGTGCATGGCCTGAGCCGGGCCGTCTGTCCCACCAGTGGGGAGGCTGGCCTGGGCAGCTGCAGCACCAATGGGAGCAGTGGGGGCTGCGAGCAGGAGCTGGGCCTGGACCTGTCCAAGAAGAGCCCTCCCCTGCCCCCTGCTACCCCCGGTCCCCCCCTGACCCCAGAAGACCCGGCCCAGCTGAGTGACAGTCAGCATGGCTCGCCCCTCTCAGCCTCTGCCCCTCCTGTTGCCAACAGTGCCTCTTATGCTGAGCTGGGGGGCACCCCCAATGAGCCCATGGATCTGGAGGGGTCTGAGGATAACCACCTGAGTCTGCTGGAGGGGCCTGGTGGGCAGCCCCGGAAGAGCCTGCGGCACTCAGCCCGCAAGAAGGAATGGAGCAAGAAGGAGCCTATGGTGGGGTCCCCCTTTGAGCGGAGGGAAGCGGGGCCCAAGGGCCCTTGCCCGGGGGAAGAGGGCGAGGGGTTAGGGGACAGGGTTCCCAATGGCATCCTGGCCAGCAGCGTTGCGGGGAGTGGCCCCAGTGGGCCTTACACGGAGCCCCCGTACTCCTGCAAGGAGGAGGAGGAGAATGGCAAGGATGGAAGTGACGACAGCGGGCAGAGCGGGAGTGAGGGGGGCAGCGGCCATGCTGGTACCCACTACATGTACCGGCAGGAGGGCTACGAGACGGTGTCCTATGGGGACAACCTGTATGTGTGCATCCCCTGCGCCAAAGGCTTCCCCAGCTCTGAGCAGCTCAATGCCCACGTGGAGACACACACAGAGGAGGAGCTGTTCATCAAGGAGGAGGGTGCTTACGAGACAGGCAGCGGGGGCGCTGAGGAGGAGGCTGAGGACCTGTCGGCGCCCAGCGCGGCCTATGCTGCTGAGCCCCGGCCCTTCAAGTGCTCCGTCTGCGAGAAGACCTACAAGGACCCTGCCACGTTGCGGCAGCACGAGAAGACACACTGGCTGACTCGGCCCTTCCCCTGCAACATCTGCGGCAAAATGTTCACCCAGCGCGGCACCATGACACGTCACATGCGGAGCCACCTGGGCCTGAAGCCCTTTGCCTGCGATGAGTGTGGCATGCGCTTCACCCGCCAGTACCGCCTCACTGAGCACATGCGTGTGCACTCGGGCGAGAAGCCCTATGAGTGCCAGCTCTGCGGAGGCAAGTTCACCCAGCAGCGCAACCTCATCAGCCACTTGCGCATGCATACTTCCCCCTCCTAGCTCCTAGAAGCCAAAGACCCTTCTCCCCGGCCCAAGGGTGCCCTCTGCAGACTCGCCCTCGGGAGCCAACGGAAGGAAGAAAGAAAGAAGCACGGAGGCCAGGCAGGAGGGGCCAGGACCCCCAGGTCCCACAGCGGTAGCTCCTGGTGGCACCTCCAGCCAGCCCCCCCCCCCCCACACCCAGAGCTTTAATGGACAGTCTGTACCAAGGGAAGAGAGAGGAGGGAAGCCGATGGGCCCAAGCTCCGCATGTGCATTGCTGGTGTGCAGTCTACCTCCCGATTCCGCCCAGGCCTCTGGCTCCCCGAGACGGCCACTGCGGGGCCCGTGGGAGTGGGTCATGGGGGTCTTGCTGGGATCTGGCCCGTTTCCCGCAGGCCGGGTCAGAGCAGGGGGCAGTGGGGGCCTCCCTCTGCTGGGGAGGAGCAGGGCTGCCCCGTGGCCAGGGGCGGTGTCTGTGTGCATGCACGAGTGCTTGTCTGTGTGCGGGCCACCCTGGCTCTTCGGGGAATGGTGCTGGAGGGGAGGGGACAGAGCCCTCCTTCCTGGAGCCAGGGGTCACTGCTCACTGGCGCTGGGACAGTCAGGGGGGCCCCCACCGCCTACCTCTCCACAGCTAAAGAGCCCTCTGGGCCTAGGTTGCTGTTATTCCTACTGATCTGTTCCTTTTTTCTTTTTGAATTTTGTTTTTTAAACCAAAACTAACAAGAGTTTATTTTCCTCCCGGCCCCTCGGGGCTGAGCCTGGGTCTGCAGACTGAATGTACAGGGGCAGCTGCCGTCCTGCCCCCGCCCCGGCTGAGGGGCGCCCACCCCTCCAGGCCCCAGAAGCCCTTCTAGGCCAAAGGCTTCCCTGGGCCCCGAGCCCCGCCTCGGCTGCCTCAGGAGAGAGAGTGATTTACCTATAGTTTCCGAGGAATATTCTTTGTTTAGAGGTACTTCTTTTTTATTAAGAGAAAAACCAGTGTAATGTTTATGTGAATGTTTGAACTGGAAGGTCTGGGACTTGTGGGGGGAGGGGGGAGGCTGGACTCAATGCCAGAGCCGTCGGTACTCTTCTTTTTCATTTTCTGTGTGTGTGTGTGTGTGTGTGTGTGTGTGTGTGTGTGTGTGTGTGTGTGGTGTGCTTGGTGCGTGTGGACAGATATTGCGCTTTCCTTCCTTCCTTCCCAATCAAGGTGGAGAGACTTCTGACCTTTTGCTACCTCTTGAATTCATGAGAACAGTACGTTGGTGACTGGCAGTTGAGGCCGTGACACTTGTTTTCCTCCTGTTAGTGTGCATAGGAAGACGCGCGTTTGAGTGAGCCAGGCTCTGCCTGGCCCAGGTGGCCCTACTGGGCCCTCCACCCCCAGTGCTCTTAGAGGGGAGCTCCTGCAGCTGCTGAGTCAGCTCACATGTGTCTTTACCCCCAGAGCATGCGGCTAGCTGTGTCCACCCTGTGGGTGTTCTGAGTCCGTTGTGAAGTGTCAGGGAGCCTGCGTGTGCGCCTCTGATCTGGGGCTGGGTGAGGCAGGTGAGTGCTCCAGCCCCATGGGAGATCGGGGCCTGGAGCCAGCTCCCTGCAGTTCCCTGCCAGGGCCAGGATGAGGTGGAAGTGAGCCCCCCCTCCATCCTGTCTCCTGGGCCTGCAAGAGCTGAGACTTGGGAGAGCAGCAACCCCCCAGCCAGTGCAGAGGCTTAGGGAGGCACTGGCCAAAGTGATGTATACCCTCCTTGGGGACAGGGAGAGGTTACCTACCCTGCTTTGGCACCTTCTCTGAGCAGTCCTGGCTGCTTTGGCAAGAGGCTGGCTGCCACCCATTGGCTCAGCCCTGTCTGGAGTCCCACCCTTTACCCCTCAACCCTCACCTTGGGGTTTCTCTACCAGCCACAGGACCTCTCCATGGGCTGGGAGTCGGGCTCACAAGGCCAGACCAAGGTTGCCGTTGGTCCCACTGTCCTCAGCTGACTGGAGCCACAGGATTAGGCCAGCAGCTTTATCTTCATTTTGCTTCATGCTTTTCTTTTTTTTTTTTTTCCTTTCTACTTTACGTTCAGACCAAAAAATTCCAGAGTCATCCTCTACCCTCACCCCTCCAGAGACCCTCCAGCTGAAAACAGCCTGAGTTCAGGGACCCGAATGGTGAAGGGTGTGTTTTGCAAGTGAGGGCTTCTGGCTGAGCCCATCTCAAGGCACCCCCAGCCCCAAGCTGGATCTTCTTCCCTATGGGTGGGAAACAGAGCACTAGACCTAGTGTCTTGTGTTCCCACAAGTCAGGTGAGGAGGCATGGTGCTTTCCAGGCCCCTCTGCCCTCCTGACCCCACCCCACTCCATCAGCACTTAAGCCACACGACACAAAGTCTGTACCACACGGGAGTTTTATGTGCGCCTGGCCTGTGTGTGGCCTCTCGAGCCGTGGGCAGCCGCATCCATGAGGTGACCCGTGAGAGTAGGTAATTCATTTGCAGAGCTTCAGGGACTGGGCGCAAAGGCCCCTCACTCAACGACGTTCGTGCGACATAGTATTGTACCCACCTGAGTATTGTATCGAGCCTTTTCTGTATTTTAACAAGAAAGCAAAACACTAGTTTCCTATTTAAGATTTTAAGGGTTTGTGGGTGGGGTGGGACTAACACAACACTTGGTTTTGTTTTCTTTTTCCTTTGATTTCATGTGGAGTGTGTGCTTGCGAATGTGTGTGTGGAAATGTGTTAAGAGCCTCACAAGGAAATTAGGCCGTTGGAGGCCAAGGGCGGCTTACAGTTCTCTGCTTTAGTCACTTAATTCCTGAATGTTTCGGAGAAACAGGAAACAGAAAATAGCAGATGTCATGTAGGAAAGAGAGGATAAACAAAAAAAAAAAAAAAAAAAAAAAAAAAAAGCTCATACCCAAATTCACAAAACCTATTTTTTAAACCAAAGCACATTTTGAATGAGTATGGAACCTCAATGGGCTCAGAAAAAAAAAGATACTAATATATTTATCTCATTGTTTACATAAACTTTTACAGTTTCAGACCTCAGCAGCTGTAAGGCTAGTCCCAGTGAATCCCCACCTTCCGCTGGAGGCCCTTCTGAGTTGGCTCACGGGCAGAGGGGCAGGCCTGGAGGCCCCCCAGATTCACCTGAGCCCTCCTCCCCAGCCTGAGGCCTCTCAAAGCCCAGCTGGCACCAAAGAGCTTGGGCCGATGCTGACTGCCCCCCAGGCCTCCTGGCCAGACCTCAGAGGTCCTGGCTAGCTGGCACAGCAGGGGATGGCCGTCAGCTCTGGTCACAGGACCCGAGTCTGGGGTTGGGCCCCAGGATGGAGGGTCCCCCACTCTGCCCGTGACCCTCGTGGTGGGTTGATGTGAGGGTCCCTCTCAAGCCAAAAAGCCGGGATCTTTGCACAGCTCAGTTAACTCCAGTGGGTCCCCACCCCCAGGGGACACTCCCACCCCCGGCAGTGGGGGGGTGCTTCCTGGGCTGGTCCTTACCAACACAGACGGTGCAAACACTCTGAACAGTGTTGTTTTTGTATCAATATGTTTGTGCAGTGATGAATGTATTTATTTCTCAGACTTGGGGCGAGTGAGCGGCTGGCTCCGCCACCGCTCGCTCCCACCAGACCGAGCCATCGCAAGGGCTCCTCCAGGATTGCAAAAAAGGTAAAAAAGAGAAGATGAACCTTTAAGCAAAGAAGAATCTCAGAGACTCGCAGCATAGCCATACACCTCAGCCTGTGAAATGAACAATTCGGACCCAGACTGACTTGGAACCTCACGCAGCCTTGTGTGTGTATTTCCCGTTCGTCACCACTCGGGGGCGCTGGGCTGCCCCGCTATGCTCCCACCCCCACCCCGTCAGTATTCACTGGACTGGACCGCGTGCAGGAGTGCGATCTGGGCCGGGCTGGCTGGGCAGGCAGACCCTACCGCCCTCCCCACAGCCGTCCTGAGTGGGGGAGGCCTGGGCAGCCAGGAGGCAGGGCTCAGGGAAGGGGGGGGGGGCTGTATCCGTCCACCCCCTTGGCTTGGGGAGGAAAGCAGAGGTACCGGGCCTCCAGAGAACAGACCAGGGATCTCAGCCCTGTTGTACCCCTAGAAGGGACCAAGGCCCTTGCTCTTCGCCAGAGTCACGTTGGGGCAGACATTACTGAACCTGTGAACTGATGCCAGGAGTGCTAGGATGGAGAGAGGGACCTACTCAGCCTCAGTGTGACATTCCAGATCAGGGGGTGGAGGTTCGCTGTGGGAATGGAGGCTGCCCAGGCCCCCGTTCCTAGGACGCTTCTCCCCTGCCAGCTTCAGTCACCCACTTTAATTTTTCTACCGGGAACCCCTCCCCCTACCTCACCTTGCTATTTATTGCTGTAATTTATTGACCTCAAAAATGCTGCATAACAGACCTCACTTGGGGCAGGGAGGTTCCCCAGGGCTCCCCCCCTCCACTTGGTGGGGCCCCGTGGGGCCAGGTGCTGAGGGGAGCCTCTCTGTATCCCACCCATCACTTGTTTTCCCCCTCCCCCCTTGGGGGACCCCAGGTTGGGCACCTGCCCATTCGCAAATACCTCGAGGGGGAGGGGGAGGGATGGGGTTATAGCCGTTTTGTTTAATCGGAGAAGCGGGATCACGTCCTACTCTTATTTCCTTCCCGGAAGGGGGAGGGGCACCGTGATCGCACTCCTGTACTGGCCACCGCCGCTATCCGTCTTCGCATCGAGTTCACTTCCTTTGAGAGTTTGGATAAATTCAGGTCAGAGCTGCAGGTACGCAGCCCACAAGTGTCATAGAAAAAGCAATTCACCGACGACTGATCTCTCCATTCAGAAGCGTGCAGTCTTAATGTACAGTGATAAGAAACTGTTATTTTATGATCTTTTCATTAAAAGCTTGATTGAAAACTATCTTGTATGGGGCCTCTATGTTCTGTGCCTGTTCTCTTCTGCTAAATGACACACTGCTTTCCTGTGTCCAGCACTTGCAAGACCTAGGAGGGTGGGAGCTGGGATGGGCCATCTGCCCACTATTGTCCTAAGGGCGGGTTTCAGGTGAAATGGCCCCAGGGGCTGGAATCTCACTTGGCCATGTGTGTGCATCCTGGGGTTGGGCTGTGGACCAGGGAACCAGCACCCTAGGGTCAACATCGTTTTGGGCAGTGTTAGCCTGTTCAGGAAGCAGTGAATATGTAGATAGGGACAGGGACCTGGTGGCCTGGATGAAGGGAGGTCTGGCTTGGGCCCAGGACCACCTGTTGGAGCAACAGAGTCATGCTGGGGCAAAACAAGGGCTCTCTACTGCACACTGCTCCTGATTCCTGCTTAGGGTAAAGGGGGGAGGAAGGAAAAGATAGTCTTAAGTTTCCAGGGGCAGAGACAGTAGTTCCAGTTCCCTGGTGGATTGTCCCAGCTACCAGAGGGGAATCCCAGAATGAGTGAAGATCCAGTAGGAGGGGCAGGGCTGGGGCCAGGAAGGTGGTCAGCCAGCTTAGACCCCTGATTGGACTTTAGATGTCCAAGTGGCTCCAGGTCAGCAGCGGATGACCTCAGACCCCAAAACTCCAGAAGAATATGGACATTGCTGCTCTAAACCATGGTAAGCTCCATTGAATTATTTTTATTTCTTCTTTCAAGTGTGTTTTTTACATTTGTTTTTAAGTAATCTCTACACCCAACATAGGGCTCGAACTTAACCCTGAGATCAAGAGATGAATGTTCTACCAACTGAGCCAGCTGGTGCCAACTGTTCAATTCTTTTAAAATTCATGGGGCACCTGGGTGGCTCAGTTGGTTAAGTGCCAACTCTTGATCTCAGCTCAGGTCATGGTCTCACAGTTCGTGGGTTCAAGCCCCAGAATGGGCTCTGTGCTGATGGTATGGAGCCTGCTTGGGATTCTGTGTCTTCTCTTGCCCCTCCCCTGCTTGTGCACGTGCACGCTCTCTAAATAAACTTTATTATTTTATTTATTTTTAATTGTTTAAAATCTTTATTTTTGAGAGAGAGAGACAAAGTGTGAGTGGGGGAGGAACAGAGAGAGAGGGAGACACAGAATCTGAAGCAGGCTCCAGGCTCTGAGCTGTCAGCACAGAGCCCGACGTGAGGCTTGAACTCACGAACTGTGAGATCATGACCTGAACTGAAGTTGGATGCTTAACCAACTGAGCCACCCAGGAACCCCAAATTTTGTTATTTTCTTTAATGTTTGTTTATTTTGAGAAAGCACGAGCAGGGGAGGGGCACAGAATCCTAAGCAGGCTCCAGGCTCTGAGCTGTTATCACAGAGCCCCACTTGGGACTTGAACTCACGAGCGGTGAGATCATGACCTGAGCTGAAGTCGACGCTTAACCGACTGAGTTACCCAGGCGTCCCATAAATAATAAAATAAAATAAAATAAAATAAAATAAAATTTTTTGTTTTTGTTTTTGTTTTTTTTCCACATACTAACTGAACATAGTTTAAATAATCAAAAGCTTCTTTAAAAGGCTTAACACGGGTGCCTGGGCTGGCTCAGTTGGAAGAGCATGTGACTCATGATCTCGGGATTGTGAGTTTGAGCCCCATGTTGGGTGTAGAGATTACTAAAAAAAGAAAAAAAGAAAAAGGCTTAAAACAAACAAAAAATAGTCTTTTGTTCCCTTAACCCCATCACAATGTATGCAGACCCCCACTTCTAATTTGTAGCATCATTTATGCATTTATCTCCACATTTCTTAATAGTAGGCTTATACTGCTGTCTTAACTCATCCTTTTCAGAGTTGGGACCTATAGATGGGGATTTTAGTTCAGCTTAGTGCATTTATACCCTCTTCCCCTTCCCTTAAATTCCCCCAGATAGTTTAATCTAGGGGTTGGCAAACTTATGTAAAGCAGCCAGATAGTAACTATTTTAGCCTTTGTGGGCCATACAGTCTCTACAATGACTTCTCAACCCTGCTGTCACTGTGCAAAAGCTCCCACTAACAACATAAGGAGGTGGGCATGGCTAAGTTTCATTTAACTTCATTTATAAGAACTGGTGCAGGGACGCCTGGGTAGCTCAGTCGGTTAAGCATCTGACTTCGGCTCAGGTCATGATCTCATGGTTCATGAGCTTGAGCCCCACGTTGGGCTCTGTGCTGAAAGCTCAGAGCTTGGAGCCCACTTCAAGTTCTGTGTCTCCTCCTCTCTCTGCCCCTCCCCCATTCTCTCTCTCTCTCTCTTTCTCATAAATAAATGAATAAATTAACTCTTTCTCATAAATAAATGAATAAATAAATTAATTAAATAAAACTGGTTCAGTGTGCAATTTCTGAATCCATACTTGTCATTATCACCATGTATTTGTTTATTGCTGAACCAAGTGGTGTAGTGCATCTTTTTGTACAATCTTTTGTTCTTCTTGAGGTTAATTATGTTTTCAGTTACTCAGATTGATTTGTGTCTCCATCTTCCTCCACCCTTTAACTCTGAAATGCTTCCCAGTACAGCTTTCCACAGAATCAGATGCTGTCTATTCTTTTTCCCTCAAGGGACATTCTTCTGGAACCTGATGTTTTCCTGCACCAATTTGGCAGGAGTTCTCTTGCTTTTTTTCCTGCACTGGAAGCCCACTTTTCTGGATCCCATGTGTTGTTTTCTCAGGTTACCTCCTTGTGTAGGTAGGATGTTTTATCTGGTACATCCTGAGAAAGAACACATGGGAGGTAGGTTTTTGAAGCTGAATGTTGAAAATGCTTTTAAACTACTCAGAATTGATAGTTTGGCTGGGAATAGAATTGTAGGTTGGATTTCATTTTCCTGTTGAATTTGCAAGTGTTGCTTCATTGGCTTCTACCTTCCAGTGTGATGAGAAGTCCAGTTCCCTTTATATGTAACCTTCTCTGGAAACTTCTAGTATTGTCTCTTTATTCTAGATGGTTTGTTCATTCATTAGGTTGGGCACTTGGTGGATTGGTTTCATTCTGGAGACCCATTCCCTCCAGTAAACTTACTGATTTTTAAAACGTGTCAGCAATTATTTTGAATTTCTTTTCTTGTGTTTGTGCTTTGCTTATTGCATTTTGTTCTCTTTTCATAGATGCAATCTCTAAGGAAAATTTAATTTTTTTGACATTTTCTTCTGTTCCTTGCATAGTGTCTAGTTCCTTTTTAGATCGCCACTTTAGGTTAGTTTTTATACTTAAAAAAAATGTAATTTTAAAGGCTTTCTTCAAATGTTGGGTGACCTTAGCAGGCTCTGATATTCAAGAATGAGACCCTAGGGGTGGCTGGGTGGCTCAGTCATTTGAGCATCCAACTTCAGCTGAGGTCATGATCTCATGGTCCATGAGTTCAAGCCCCGTATCGGACTCTGTGCTGACAGCTAAGAGCCTGGAGCCTGCCTCAGATTCTGTCTCTCTCTCAAAAATAAATAAACATTTAAAAAAATGAAACCCGAAAAAGCATCTTGGAATCAATCCAATAGTTACCTAAGATATGTGGAATGGAGGGAGATGAGACACTGAGCTGGCAGTGGCACTTCTGACAGAGCCTTCTGCCAAACTGGAGATTCTTAGCGCTAGGGGCTTGAAGAACATTTTAGAGAATGGTGAAAGGTGAGACGAAATACTCTATTGCAGGCAGACTCTAAGTCAGGGCCAGGCTGGGGAGTCGTTCCATGGTTAGAGATCAAAGACAGGTTCTGAGCTGTAGGTACCACTGTTCCCTTCCATAAAGTGTTTGGTTTATTATTTTTTTAAAACATGTTTTTAAACTTTTTTATTTTTTACTTTTATTTATTTTTAAGAGACAGAGACAGAGCATGAGCATGGGAGGGGCAGAGAGAGAGGGAGACACAGGATCCGAAGCAGGCTCCAGGCTCTGAGCTATCAGCAAAGAGCCTGACACAGGGCTCGAACCCACAGACTGCGAGATCATGACCTGAGCTGAATCGGACGCTTAACTGACTGAACCACCCTGGAGCCCCTGGAGTAGTGTTTGCTTTAAAACATGCCTCTTTTCAAAAGCCATTTGAGGTAGATGGCAGTAAAGGAATTCTATGTAGTCGAGAATGAGCCGAAAAAAGGAACAAAGAGGGAGGAAAAACTACTCTGTTGCCATTAGGCCAGAAGATGTGACTGAGCGTGCTAGTTGGCTCTGTGTGCCTAAACAAGAGGGAGGGGAAAAGGTCAGGAAGAGTGAACTAGAGGCTGTTTCCACTTTCGTGCATGAGGAAGTATCCTGGATGCTAAATATTTCAAGAAATGTTTCCCACAAGACCTTCTACGAGAGCATTTGCTAAGTTGCACACCAAATGTACAGGAAACTTTTGAATGGTTCATTCTTCAAACCTGGTAAAAGCCAGGGTGTGTCATTAGAGTCTCAGGTGTGCTGTGAAATGTTACTGTTGGTGATTCCAAAGTGCCACCTGTGCTTCTGCATGTCCTCTGCGGGTAATATGCACATCCACTCTGAACGAGAACGTGTGAGACCTACACTAAAGTGGCCTGGCACCAAATCTGCTCTGACCACCCCCTTGGCACAGGCTGGCCTCTGCCCTCCTACAGCCCTGGGCCTTGAAGAGGAAGGAGCCTGCTGGGAGGCAGTGGGGGACCCTTCCTAAACCTGGAACCTGCACAAACCTCACGCTAAGGAGGGCAGTCACCTAGCAGCTGGCTGGAGGAGTGTGGTCAGCACAGGCTCCCTGGGAGAACAGGTAGTCACGTGCCCCAGATTGTCCTCTGCCTACAACAAGCTGAAAGATGGCCTCTATGCTGTAGAAACCAGATAGGCAGAGAGAAAAGGTCTGATTCTTGGGAAAGGCAAGCTGGGTAGGCCTTGGCATCAGCATAGGAGGCTGACCCACCCTCGGGGCCCAGGCTGTCTTCCTCAGCATCAGGCAGTGTAGGAGGCAGGCATGCTGGAAGTCTTACCAGTTACTGCCCAGCCATAAAGAACCCCCTGTCCTGGGCACTTGGCCTTCTGGGAGGAGAGCAAGCAGCTCCCCGCCCCACTGCACTGGTCTCTGCTAATGCCACTGACCAGTGAGTTTAGGAAATGTCAACAAACAGTCTTGGTGTTAACCTATTTCATGTTCAGCCCTTCTTTCTGGCCACAGGCGACAAAGCTGGTTGCCACCTGCAGGCATCCCTGGTGTGAGATCAGGGCCGGCACCAACGGAATGTCACCATTGGCTTCTGTCAGGTGGGTGTGCATCCATGTGACATCTGAGGAGCCCAGGACAGTGGACTGTGTGTTGGGCCCAGAGTCCTGGGTTCATTGATGGTGCATGGACATGGCCCCTGACCTCTTGGATCCTTGAGTCATGTGAAGGCGACAGGCAGATAAAAACTAATGCTAACCCGAGTCCTCCATAGCCAGCACTGTACCAAGTGCTCAGCAGCACTAGCTCTTGCGTTAACTCAACCCTGGGGGTAAATGGTAGTACTGCCCCTGGATCACCTGAGATGAAACACGTCCCAGAACTCACAAGGGAGGGGGACGGTGTCCACAGGAGGCTTCTGTAGCTCTCGAGAGGGTCAGGCCACTTGGAAGGGGACTGCAACCAGAAGCAATGGCAGTGGGGGGCTAGGGGGAGTGTCCCAGGCAGACACAACTGTATATACGAAGGCCAGGAGGAGGAGTCGGTGTATTTTTGGAACTGAAGCAATTTTCTTGTGGCCAGAGATATGTGTGTGGTGGGGGAGGGTGGCACCCAGACTCTAGCCAGGCGGGGAAGGATCTCCAAAGCCAAATCAAACAGTTGGGCTGATCCCAGGGTGTTGCGGCAATGTGTACCTTCCCACCATTGCCATTGCCTCCCCAAGTGGGCCCTGCGCTTGGGGGGCCACCCCCAGCATTCTGTCCACCGGTGGGCCTGGCCCATCCTCAGGAGAGGGAAAGGGGTGTATGCACATGCTCAGGTTGTCATAACAGAGCACCACAGAAACCAGAGCTGAACAGTAATTTCTCACGGTCCTGGAGGCTGGAGGCCTGAATCCATGTCTCAACGGAGTTGGTTTCTCCTGAGGCCTCTCTCCTTGGCTTGTAGATGGCTGTCCTCCCTCTGTGAGTGTCTGTGTCCACGTTTCCTCTTATAAGGATCCCAGTCAGATTGGCTTAGGGGACACCCTAACAGTCTCATGTTAACCTAATTACCCCTCTAAAGACCTCCATCTCCAAATACAGTCACATTCTGAGGTGCTGGGTCTTCCAAGCTTAGGGATTCTGGGGGACATAACTCAACCCATAACAGAGGTGTGCCATGTGCAGCTTTAGGTGGCCGCAAAGGTGCCAGGCAGCCCTCTGTCCACACCACAGGCTCTGCAAGCTTGGCCTCCTGGCCTCAGTGTCTGCCTTTCCTTCTGCGGGCAGTAAGCCCAGCGCCCAGGCCCTTGCTCACTCAGATCCTCTCTGCCCTCAGCAGGCACCTGCTGGGCCCCTATGTCCTGCAGTGAAGGCGTCTCATCCACAACAGGCCACCTGGGGAGCTGGTGAGGCTCCGTCCTGGGGCCCTTTGGTGGCTGCCTTCCCTGCCCTCACCCCACCTTCCTCATCAAGCTTTCTTGTCGCATGTCCATATTGCACTGTCGCCTTGGCCACAGGCTACTGCAGAGGTGTGTGGAACAGTTGGTTGTGGCCACCGGGGGCCTGCGGTAGCCATGGAGGGGGTAAGGGAGAAGTGGTGGCTTCCAACTTGGAGTGACAGGAGGCACCAGGAGCCCGGCTGGTGAGTTCCCAGAACCCCAGGCAGGCCTGCAGTGGGAGTCTCCAGGCTGCGTGCCTCTGGAGGTGAACGTCACTGTCTTCAGTCCCCTTTCTTGGCTCATGCCAGTGGACTGTCAGCAAAACCCCTGGGATCTCACCTTCCCATGTCCCTACATAGCCTGTCCACTTAGGGGAACACAGACTGCAGCATTCAAGAGCAGCTCAAGGGAGGCAGCTGCTCACCAGCCTCTGTCCTTTGGTAGGAGACACAAGGTACTGCTGGGGCTATTGCTCTGCTGCAGTGCCAGGCAGCTGACCCAGCCAGGTCGGGAAAATGGCAGGGGCACCAGGGTCCAGGGGTGTCCTTTCAGGGAAGCAGAGGCAGGCCTAGGGGTGTGGCAGGTTTTGGCAAATGAGCAAGGGGCAGGCTGTGGGGTCAGAGGAAGGACATGGTTTGGGGCCACAGCTCTTCAGGGTCATGGCTGGTTTGTGGCCTACGCTCTTGGACAAGATGCCACATCTCTGCAGTGGAGACGGCCTGTCCACATGCCCATTCAACAACTCTGTGTGCCAGGCCCTGTTCTAGCTGTGCTCCTATTCCAGTGCAGGACACAGTACAGATTGTAGGTGGGTACCCATGCTGGGTAGACAGAGGAAAAGTGCCGTAGGAGGTTGTGATTTGGGGTGGGGTCGCCAAGAAAGGCTTTCTTAAGAAGCTGGAATTGCGGGGAGGGTTGAAGGACATGAGGAAAGGGCTGGGCAGGGGGAAGAGCAGGTGCAAAGGCCCTGTGGTAGGTAGGTGAGTCTAAGGAGCAGTAGGGGACAGATTCCTGGGCTCTGAGGCCGGTTGCCTGGAAGAACAGGCTAGGCTGAGCACCATGAGGGCACGGACTTGTGGGAAGCTGCCAGAGAGCTGAGAGTGTGTGTGTATGCGTGTATTGGAGGCAGGGGGGGAGCAGTTGACCCCTGGTTGCTGTGGGTAGATGAGGTGGGAGCAGGCTGACTACTTAGGAAGTTTTGGAACGATCCGGCCTGGAGGAATAGCATTGAACATGTTTAAAAGAGGTCAGAAATTGGAAACTTGTTTTTTATTTAAACTTATTTAACAAGGGTTTCTGTGTCACTTACTAGTGCCAGATGTGTTCTAAGGGCTTTGCAAACATCAGCTTCTTTATTCTTCATAACAGCACTGATGAGGTAGGTGGCTTCTCCCCTCACAGTGGAAGTGGACGGACAGAGCAGTAATTTGCCATGCAGCAGGCCCCAGGATTTGGGGATAGGCTGGAGGGAGGGTGAGAGAGGTCAATGAATCGGGTTTCTAGGACATCAAGAACATCAAGGTTTCTAGGACAACAGCTGGAGGAGAGGGGGCAGGACTACCTGGGGGGGCCATGGGGGCAGTGTTGGTAGTGAACCTCCCGGTGAGGGTGCATGGGGAGGGGGTCACCCCTCAGGGTGGCAAATGGGCATCACCACATGGGGAGGGCTCAACTGCAGGACACTGTGTGACATCTCCGAGGGAGAGAGGGGATGGAAGAGGAACAGCTGTAGTGAGAGGGGCCGGAGATGAGGGAACCCGGTGCAGGGAAGGGGCTTTAACCAGGAAGCCAAGACCTGCTTTCCTTGAGTGAGTCCTTGGGATCATGGGCCATTCCCCTCTCCCTGAATGAGCCTGGCTTCAGGAGAGTCCTGGACGCCTTTCCTGGCAAGCGAGCTATAGGGCAGGTTGGCACTGGTCAGAACTGGTGACCAGGTGCCCATCTTCGAACAGCACCTGAGACTCGGCTCTCTTCTCCAGCACCTGTCCTGAGACTTTGTAGGCCATGCAAAAGAACTTTTGATTTTGTATTCTTTTACATTTTTAAAAGTTAAAAATATATATATATATTTTTTAATGTTTGTTTATTTTTGAGAGGGACAGAGACAGGATGCGAGTGAGTTAGGGGCAGAGAGAGAGGGAGACACAGAATTGAATCAGGCTCCAGGCTCCGAGCTGTCAGCATAGAGCCCTATGCGGGGCTTGAACTCACAAGCTATGAGATCATGACCTGAACTGAAGTCAGATGCTCAACCGACTGAGCCACCCAGGCGCCCCTAAAAATATTTGTTTTAATTTTATGTTAGAGCACAAACGAGCAGGGGAGAGGGGCAAAAGGAGAGAGAGAGAATCCCAAGTAGGCTCCACACTCGGCGTGGAGCCCAACGCAGGCCTCTACCCCATGACCCTAGGATCACGACCTGAGCCCAAAATCAAGAGTTGGAACTTCAACCTTCTTCCTTTTAAGAACATCTTCTCCTTCTTCCTTTAAAGATCTTGCCCATTTACCTGGTAATCATAGTTATTTTAGCATAAGTCCTAAATCATATTTTTTCACTAGATGAGATATCTCTAGACATGCCACCTAATTTTTAAACAGAACACTAATGATTACAAGTTTCCTTTTTGTGATTACTGTAAAGCCTTTAACGAACCATTTAATGCCTAGTGTTTTTTTCTTTTTTAATTATTCCCCAAATTTTCAGGAGTGGAATAATTGGGTCAAAAGATCTGATGGATCCTGATATATATTTCCAAGTCTTTTCCACAGGAAAAACTGACCAGTTTGCAAGTTCCATCTTCAATTGGGGAACCAATGTTGTCTCCATTATTCTGCATTAGGTATTAGTATTTTATTAACCTTACTGATCCGATCTTGGCTCTTGCATAACATTTTTTGCGTGAGGGACGAAGCGTGATCCTGCCTGACCCTCGTCTACCGCGGCTCTGGGCGGGGCGGGGGTGGGGGGCGTTGGAGGGTGCGCTGTGCTCGGGCGCCCCCTGTCGCCCATTGTGACGCCGGTCGCGTGCCGGATTCCCTAGGCGAGCAGCGGCGGCGGCGGCGGCGGCGGGGCAGAGCCCCTAAACCATGGCCGAGTCACAAGAGCTGCTGCTGCAGCTGCAGAAGGACAACCGCGACGGGCGACTACGGAAGCAGGAGCTGGAGGAGCTAGTGCGGGGGCTTGAGGCCGAGAGCGAGAGCCTCACCGGGCGCCTGCAGGACCTGCGGGAGCGTGAGCGCAGGTGCGCGGGAAGCGGGGCTCAATGGGGACGAGGCGGTCGCGCGAGGGTCAGTACTACGGGTGGTGGCACCCAGGCCTGGGCAGAGCGGCTGGCCGGCCCGGCGGTTACGCCTCCCCGCAGGGCCCGAACCTCCGCTCTAAGCCGGCGGGACCTGGAAGATCTACTCAGGGGACCCACGAAGGGGAGGGTGAGGCGACCCGGCGCGGGCTTCCTCGGCCTCACTAGTAACTGGCCTTTCCCGGCGGTTGCGGGAGTCTGAACACCCGCCGCCTCCCTCGGTGGCACCGCCTCAGTTTCCCCTCTGCAGCCTACAGCGGAAGCGAAGCCAGGCGGCGCGGGCCCAGAGAGGGGAGGCGCGCGAGGCGGCGCGGGAGCGCGCGGAGCGCGCGCGCGCGCTGCTGGAAGCGGCGGAGCAGCACAAGCAAGACTTGGTGGGGCCTGGGCCTCGACTGGGGCTATGCCTGCGGAGAGGGCGGGGCCCTAAATAGGACCCGGGCAGGGTCGGGACCCAGTGTAGGGCCGTTCCGATGCTGGGACCCCGCCCCGACTGGGGTAGGGCCAGCAGCGGAGCCTGGGGTCTCTGAGAGGCCCAGACTGCCCCCCTCAACCCTATCCACAGGAGCAACACAACCGGCAGCTGCAGGAGCAGTGGGAGGAGCTGTCAAGTCAGGTACAGTCAGGAGGCGGCCTTGGTCTCTAGCTTCCCCTAGGAAGTCCCGTTGTAGTCCTCGCCCCGGTTTTTACCCTGTCCCGGCCTTTAAGGACATCCCCTGCCCCTTGAAGCCCCGCAAACCCCGTCCTCACAAGACCCATCCCTAGCTCTTCTACTACGGAGGGGAACAACTGAGTCAACAGCGCGCAGAACAGCAACTCGGGACCCAACTGATGGCTTTGCAGGTATTTGGGTGGGGCCCCCAATGCCGGAGCGGCGGTGCGAGCAGCTCCCTGAGGGGCGGGGGTGGGCCAAGCGGACCCGTGGGTGGGGTTCCGGGAGTGCTGGGCTCCTGACATTCCTTGGATCCGTCGGAAGAAACAACTGGAGATGGTGGAGGCCAAGCACGCCAAGCAGGCCGAGGGCCTGCGGCAGGTGCGAGCGAAGCTGGGGTTTGAGGGAGAGTGTCGGTTTCGAGTGTGGGTGGAGCCTGGGCAGGTGCACAATGGAGAGGCGTTATTATCCCAAGTCTCATCAGGACCCCCCACATCCCAGGGCGTGCAGCGGACGGAGGAGGCTTGGGCCAGCTTTCAGGAGCAGAGCGGAGTCCTGCAGGTACGACCCCCCTCAGTCCCAAGAGCAGCTCACCTCCGACTCCACTGTGGCTCCCACTCCTCCACCCCCAGAGCTGCCCCTCTCTCTCCCCGCCCCACCCCACCCCCAGATCTCCTCTGCGAGTCCTGGGGCCTTACTCCCTCCCCGTCCAGGAGCTGCAGGGAAAGGTGATGGAGGCGGCGGCTACGCTGGACGCCTCGAGGGGCGGCCCGGAACTGTAAGGGGTTCAGGACTGTGGGGGTAAGGTGGGGTGGCTGTGGAACCGAGGCAGATCGTCCACCTCGATGCCCTTCCCGGCAGGTGCGACTCCCAGCCTCGACGGATGCAGGACTGCGCGGGCTCGCTCATGGAAGAGGTGGCCAAGGCTGACTGTGTGAGCGCGGGCCCTGGGCGGGGCGCGCTGGAGTCGGGACCCAACACATGGGAGATACCCACACCCACGGTGTCCCACCTGCCCTCGAGGGCCCGCCCCCCGACGGAATCGCAACCCCCGTACCCGCCCTGCGGGAGACTGGTCCCCTACGATTCCCTCCCGCTCCTTGAGAGACCCGGACCTCGCGGCGCCCTCCGCTCCGGCGCTGAGCTAGACGCTGCTCCGTCTTTCCGTAGGAGAGGCGGCTTTTCGGCGGCACCTGCGGAGCGGGCCTCAGGTGAGCCAGTGGCAGGCGGCGGGCGCGCTGGGCGTCTTGCCCGCCACTGCCCGTCTGTCCGTCCGTCCTTGGGTCCGCAGGCTGTGGGCTCTGGGCGCGCTGCAGACGCTGCTGTTGCTCCCGCTTGGTTTCCTGGCGCTGCCTATGCTCTGCCTGATGCTGGTGAACCCCTCCGCCCTCCGCGGGGGGCTCCCGCGCTTCGACTTGGACGCAGCCTTCCGCGGTTTGCGCTACACTCTGTCCCCGCTGCTCCAACTGCGCGCGCGCGGCCTGCTGCCCGCCTAACGCGCATCATGCCGGCCGTGGCCACAAGCACTAAGCACTTCTGTCTCCTGTGTGGTTTCTGGGCGCCTGGGGGGAGGCCGAGGGGAGACTCCTGGGGTGGGGGGTGTAATGTGTCGCTCGGCCCAGCGGCCCTGGCACCTCCGGCGCAGAGGGTGCTGGGCCTTCCAGGCGGTGCTTAAGTTTGCAGAGGCTGTCCCGGGCGCCTCTCGGCGGAGCCCGCGACTCGGGAGTGAGCAGGGTGCGTCCTCGTCTGACACCTTGGGCTTGCTCGCACCAAGGAGCTCCCGGGAGGGGTCCCCTTTCCTACAGCCCCTGCTGCCACGCCTGAGCCAACTCGGAAGTTGGCCAGTATCTTTTGCTAAACTTGCTTTTTCCCTGCTAGTGAGCCTGGGGGTAGGGGGAGCAGGCCGGTCAAGTCCTCTCCGTGGAGATCCGTGGTTCCTCTGGCCCGGCTGCATGGGGGTGATTTAGTTCCCCACAGTACCTCTTGTTTTTTTTCAGGGTCGGTTCTTCTCGGTGCGGGTCCAGGCATTCCTCTCCTGTGGTCCGCCCCGCTTTCCGGGAGTCCCAGCCCTGCTGGCAGTGCACGTGCAACTCACCACTGCAGTCTTTGTGAGGACTCGTCTTTTTACTCATGTGAAATGCTCTGCTTAGTGGAAATGATGAACCTTGAGTTTCATTTTGCCCTACTTTTACCCGTTACATTTTTTGGTAGTAAAATTGTTCCGTGTATCTCCTTGTTGCCGGCGCGGCACACAGGTTTTTGCTGTGGCCTCCAAATAATCGTTTTCTTATTGATTTGTTGGTGCTTTTTTAGTCTTTTGGGAGTTAAATTTGTTTATGTAATCCTGTGTATAAAATTCTGTCAAATTTAAGACTTAACGTGCTGTGTCCTAAATGGATTTCATTCTTGGGGTGCCTGGGTGGCTTGGTTGTGTTTGACACTTGCCTAGGAGTTGTAAAGATATTCTCAAACGATGGCTTATTTTTTTTAATTTATTTTCAATTTTTTAAATTTATTTATCTATTTTTAGAGAGAGAGAGAGAGAGAGAGAGAGAGAGAGAGAGAGAGAGAGAGAGAGAGAGAATTCCAAGCAGGCTCTGCACAGTCAACACACAGCCAGTCACAGGGCTCAAACTCACCAACTGTGAGACTACGGATGATGTTAGCTTAAATCAAGAGTCCTGTGCTTAACTCAGCCAACCAGGTGTCCCTCTCATACCTTACTTTTAAAAGAATTTTATTTGGGGGGGGGGGGGAGAGAGAGAGAGAGAGAGAGAGAGAGAGAGAGCGAGCACGCGTGGGGGAGGGGCAGAGAGAGAGAATCCCAAGCAGGCTCCACACTGTCAGCACAGAGCCCAACGCAGACTCAAACCCACTAACCTTGAGATCATGGCAAGAAATTGAGTCCAGCGCTTAACGGACTGAGCCACCCAGGTGCCCCCCCTTTAATACTTTTAATTGGTGTAAACATTTTGTTTAGCCATTCATTATAACATTTTGTTGCTAACCATTTTGTTTATTCATTCATGCATAGATGGCCATTTGGGTTGTTTCCACCCTGTGGTTGTGGTAAATAATGCTTCTGTGAACAAATATTTGAGTCTCTGCTTTCACTTCTTTTGGGTGTGTACACAGAAGTGGAATTGCTCGATTAGTACTTCTGTGTTTGATTTTCTGAGGACCTGCTCTACTCTGTTCCACAGTGGCTGCTGCACTTTACATTTCCACCAGCAGATCACAAGGGTTCCGATTTCTCCACATCCTCACCAACATTGGTTTAAGTTTTAAAAATAAGGAAAAATGCGTGCCTTAGTTGGTTGAGGGTCCAACTTCCATTCAGGTCATGATCTCACGTGAGGTGGAGCCCCACACAGGGCTCTAGGCTGACAGTTCAGAGCCTGCTTGGGATTCTGTTTCTCTCCTTCTCCCACACTCATGCTTTCTCTCTCTCTAAATAAATAAACTTTAAAAAATTAAAAACAATAGCCATCTTCATGAGTGTGATTTTCTTTTGCTTTCAGTTTTTAGGCATTGCATTATTTTTTTTCTTCCAAGTTTTTTATTTATATTTGTCTTTATTTTTTATAGTTTATAATTACAGAATCAAATCCATGAAAGAAGATGTTTTGGGGAAGTCTAGCTTTTATCCCTGTGCCCTCTACCCTCTTGCCTGCATTCCCTTAGAGGAAACATTTGATTGTTTTAATGGACTCTTCTTTTTTCCCCTTAGCTAAGTGAAATATATCCAGTCACAACCTCT